>NW_026622763.1:26993798-27118798 GCF_023065955.2 Ursus arctos | reverse complement strand
GATCAATTAAACCTCCAAATCAGATCTTGTAGCTGCCTTGATGAGAATGATCCCAGGCTGCAGCATCACTAAAACCTGCCTTTTAATTCCCCACAAAACTTCATCCTTCCTCTTTGGCATCATTACATAACACTCGCTCCTTGTGTCACTACATTCCCATGGCATTGCTGTCTTTTCTGTGTCGTAAACAGGGTGAATGAGCCGGTCTATGCAGTTTTTGTTGCTTTTGCGTGGAAGGCTCATCCTTGGTCTCATCATGTGCTGCCTCCTTCTCATTTGTTCCCAAGATTTCCATTCAACTCTAACCACTCAGAAGAGCCTTCTTTGACCACCCCATGTAACATAGATCTCTCACCATCACTCCTCTTACCCTCACAATATCATTGTCTTCATTTGCTGAGAGAAGTCATCACAAGCTGAGATTATTTTGTTTATTCATTTGATTGCCTGTTGTCATATCTTCTAGTAGACTATAAGCTATTTGAGGGAAGGGTCTCTTTAACATCTGATTTAATTTCTTCTGTAGCCTCATAACCTAAAATAGTGCCTTTGCCACGCAAGGCTTGAAATAAATAGAGGTTGAATGAATTAATGAATTATAATTAGTAATGCCCCTGCGGTACTCACAGGTAAGATGAGACATGCCTACAAGAGGTGAGAGAACAGACGTAACTCTGTAATAGTTATTGCATGTCCTAAGGAGCCTGATGAAAAGTATTGGGTTTAATTTTTCCTTCTTTAAGCAGAATTCTCTTGGTTTTAAAAATTAATTACTTTATAGCATTTAATATAAGTGAACTACATCTGTAAGTACCCAGTACCGCATGCCCAGATGTTAAAAACAAAATGAAAGTGAAAAAGTAAGTTTCAGAATGATACCCAGAACGTCTATGTACAAAAATGCAAAACTACATAATGCATATATTGTTTATGTATGCAACTGATGTGGTAAAAGTTGAAAACATTGGCTTTTTGGAAGGAGCCATGCTATATTGATTATAATGGTTACCTCTGAGATGGGAAGAGAATGGAATTCAAGCAGGAACAAAGGAGACTTCAGTTTTATCTGCAAAGTTTCATTTTTTTTATTTAAAAAGTCTGAAGCAAATTTGACAAAGTGCTAACGTTCTGCAGTTGGGTGGGTTGATTCATGTTTATTATATTTTTCTTTATAATTGCTATACTTTAAACGTTTAAAAAAAAACTTCGTTAAGGGCTTTATATACCTGTGGTCTGAGGGGAACTTAAGGAATTGATTCATAAAATATAATGTCCTTATATTTAAATCAGGGGTTAACTAATTCAATTTGGCATCTATCTTTATGATTCTTGGGTGGGCTCCCTTCTGGCTGGCGTCTGTGTTTTTGGGTCAGACTGAAATGGTGCAGAATGTGAAAATAGGAGCGAAAACATCTGTGCACTAATGCAAATATTTCTCCTCTGTTCCTCCAGGGTTGTGTTTTTTCCTCCCCCCTGACACAAGGCGGGGGTGGCTGGAACCAACAAATGTCATTTACTGAGGACATCCTACATATTAGGAGCTCCCTATGCTCTATCTCATCAAGGTTCATAGCAACCCTTCAAAGTGGATATTATCATCCCTTCTTTCCAGGTGAGAAAACTAGGACTTCAGGGTGACTCGTGTCAGGCCCCACAGCTAGTAGATGACAGAGGTTCAAGTCAAAGCCAAGTTTATTTGACCCAAGGCATGTGGATTTTCTGTTCTACAACTTCGCCTATGGCTCTTTGACCACCAAATGTCCCTTTAACTTCTCGATTTTTCAGTTCAGACTTTGCTTTGGATTTAAAAGCTGCCTTCCTTTTACCAACATATTAGGGCGATGATCTATACCTTTCATGAAAGACAGATTTAAACTGAACTGAGTTTCACCTCTCAGAGCCTGATGGTCATATTATGTAGTATGGAGCATCACCACTACGACCTGGAATTGAGGGCATGAAAAATAGGGTAAAAGTAAAGTCGAATTTTATTTTATTTACACACACACACATATATGTATGTGTAGCTGTGTGTGTGTGTGTGTGTGTGTGTGTTTGTGTGTCTTAAAAGGCAAAAGCTATGGAGTGGAAGTGGAGAAAATATGAAGTACAAATAAGTAATATTAAGAACGTACTCACAAAATTTTGGATTTGAGCTAACCAAGGATGAGCTTTGTGAAGTAGTCAAGATTTCTTTTTCTCGGGATCTATTTCATTTTTTCTCCCCCCAAAGTGTCTAGAGCAGTGTTTTTGCCATACATTTGTTGAGTGAGTGGCATGTTTTAACCTCCATCCCCCAGGTGGAGCCCCACCCCTCACCTCGCTCCTCTGCTGCAGCACTGGGTTTTCTCTGTTGGTCTGGGTACCAGAGCTCAACCTCCAGTACCCTCCTAGGTACCACTTCCAGTGTCTCCCACTGCACCCCCATTTCCTTAAAGATGTCAGCTTTATGGCTTCCTGGGCAGAACGATAAATCTGGACCACTGTGTTAATTGATATAAAATGGCCAATATACTAACTGTAATAAGTAATACATTTTTATTTCAAAAGGTCTTTCTTATTTGTCCCCACATGGTGACTGCATGTGAATTTCAGGCATAGTACCATAAAAATAAGGAAAATATTTTACAGGAAATGATCTTTCTATGTGTCTCAAAGCAGATACGTTCCTGCCTTTTCTCTCTTTCTGTGTTATAATTCTGGTATTGAGACCATCAGGTTGGATACTATCAGGATACTAAGAAATGTGTCAAATTGTTTTTTCTGGAAGTATGTAGATAGTATTTTGTCTTTCAGCACTGATTTGGAATAGATGCTTCTGTAATGAAGGCAGATAAGGAACATAATATAGAGATAAATAAAAATAGGCAAGAAAAGATTTTTTTAAAGTTGTAGTCATGATATTGAAATTATAAGAGAAACATTTTTTGAGTTGAGAAATGAAAACTATGAACATGAATCAATGGAAAACTAAAAATTTATATTAACATATGTAGATGCATGTTACCTCTCATTTACTGCTGAGACATCATTGTGTTCAATTCACTGGAATGTCAACCTGCAGGCTTTAAAACATACGTATGGTGGCCAGCATGACAGAGTGATAACCACAGCAGCCATAACACTGTGGGCTTTTTCGAAACCTTCCTTGGGATTTTGAAGAATTTAAAAGATAACAAAAAGTCAATTTCATGGATATAGAGGGCAGTCTAGAAGTCAGCTTGTGCTCACCTGGGAGAGGGGATTTACTTGTAGAAGTTTTAAATAACACATCTAAGGGGAAAGGAGAGATTAGATCATATGGAGGAATATTTCTGATATTAAAGATGTCTCCTTTGTGACCTCTCTTTTTTATTTCTTCATTGATATATCTGAGGGTTACCTCGTGGTGGGGATTGCAGGAATAGTCTCAGGCCCCAGATTTACTTAGAAAGGTAAATAAGGCTCCTCTCTATTGCTAAGTAAATTAAAATGCAGTTGGTCCTGTTAACTTTGGTCCATTAGGATAATTTCTGGTTGTCTCTATTGCTTCTTTAGGTACCAAATCCAGTTTGAGAGCAGCAGTCAGTCACAGTAACCCTTCCCTAACCTTGCTCATAAAAACTGAGTTATCTTTTATACTTCACACATGTTCTTTGAGTTGACTGGATAGTTGGGTGGGATAATTAGTGAAAAGTCACTTTTATCTGATATAGTTTTATTTCACCTTTAGTGTAACTTCTAGATGTTATAAACAGTGTAACAGTTTTTAATGTATGTTTTTTATTTTTTGTTTTAAATTTACAGTTGAAATGAGATGATGTCCGGAATTCACTTCAAAATATTCAGGCAAAAAAAGTGGCAGATAGGTGAAAAAAGATTAGAAAAATGTTGGTACTTGTTAAAACTAAACAATGAATATTTGGAGCTTTATCATATCATACAATTCCATTTACTTTTGAGTATGTGTACAATTTGCCTTCTGAATTTCTTAGAATTCTTCTATAAAAATATTTCTTCGTTAACTATCTGGTTATGCTAAAATACTATCCATATAAGAGAGTTAGATTCCTATGTATTGCATGTGTAGGAATATCTATATATTCTTATAAATGCTCACTTTGCTTTCTTTATACATCAGTTGTCAGAGTCTTTGTTTGTCAAGTGTGCTTTATTGGTAAGCAATGAAGTTTTGTCTCTTCTGTTAGTATTATTACCTAGATTTTAAAAACTATACTTGTGGGGCGCCTGGGTGGCTCAGCTGATTGAGCATCTGACTCGGTTTTGGCTCAGGTCATGATCTCAGGGTCCTGGGAACTAGCCCAGTGTTGGGCTCAGTGCTCAGCAAGGAGTCTGGTTGTTCCTCTTCCTCCCACTCTGCTCCTCCCTTGGGTTGCACATGCACTGTTTCTAAAATAGATAAATAAATAAATACAAATCTTTAAAAACTATATTTGATGTCTTCCAATCCACTGCAATTATTGTACATTTTGGTGCTTATGTTTATCCCATCTTACGCCAGTGGGAGTCTCCTCAGGGTGACTCTTACGTCTTTTTGAGAAGATCGTATTAGTAGTCTTTGGTGGCTTTCTGGTCTTTTGGAATAATGGACTTCTCCAGAGTTATCCTGTGCATTTTCTTTTCTTTCTTTCTTTTTTTTTTTTTTTAAGATTTTATTTATTTATTCAACAGAGATAGAGACAGCCAGCGAGAGAGGGAACACAAGCAGGGGGAGTGGGAGAGGAAGAAGCAGGCTCATAGCGGAAGAGCCTGATGTGGGACTAGATCCCAGAACGCCGGGATCACGCCCTGAGCCGAAGGCAGACGCTTAACCGCTGTGCCACCCAGGCGCCCCTATCCTGTGCATTTTCTGTCCAAGACCTCAAGTCTGCTATCTCTCCAAGAGCTCAAGGTATTTTAATCTAAGCCTAGAAGATATCCGCTGGCTCTAACCACATGTAAGGGACCCTGTGAAGTCAAGTTATATCGTGATAATATTGGTTAGCAGAAATTCAATGGGAGGGTTTCTTTGAAAGAGCTGCTGCCAGACATCGTTGTTCATTCTTATGGATGGGGGTGCAGCCATTCTTCTCACAGACACCACTTATTATTACAGCAAGCCCATGGCAGCCAGCTCTCTCTTTTAAATGTGCTCAAGACTTATTTTGTCTTACAATCACCTATCCTGCTGGGCTGTGTATGTTTTATGTTCAGTGGGCTCCATATTTGCCTTTTGAAACTTTCCAGTGCCCAACCTTGCCCATAGAATGATTGACTTCTAAGTTAATATTTGACTCACGCTCTCCCACTCAGTGTCTAACTTGAAGTCAAAATCAACCATCAACATCATTATCTTCAACAAACTTGTCTTGTTAGTTTTCTTTTGGTATGAGAGCTTTTCTGGTATGACAACGGTTACCAATCAGTGCACACTTTTATTCTAAGGGCTTTGCACACACAGTCTCATAATCTCACTTAATCCTCACCACAGTCCTATGAAGTGGGTATTACTGCCCCCATTTTACAGGTGAGCACACTGAGGCTTAGGGAGGTCAGATTACTCCCTTAAGGAGCTGAGAGTCCCACAGGGGACTCTCTGAACCCAAAGCTGGTGCCTCTAACAGCTGTTTAATGCTTCCTCTATTGCTCAGAAATGCCAGATCTACAACGAAATATAAGACACGGTTTTTCGTCTCAAGGAGTTTATAATTATAATTGAGGAAGATAGGATATTCACAGAAAAAAAATAAACATAAAGAAGCATTTGAAAAGACACATGTAATTGTTTCCCTTCCAATTCACTCCCCAGTGCTGTGAGATGAATTTTACTAAAACGTTTTTGCTTTCATTACCTTTCTGCTTAGAACTTCAGAGGTTTCCCACTGCCCACAGGATAAAATCCAACTTGCTTGCTTGGCATTTCAGGGCTTCCAAAATTTGGCCCTTACCTATTTTCTCATGTGTGAAATTCCACTGTGAAGTTGGCTAGGGAGCCAAGTGTCTAAGCCAAAGGACACGTCTGGTGCTCTATGCTTTGGTGTCCTAGAAATGTTATCACATAAGGGCATCTAAGTTTTCCTTAGTTCCCTTTTTAAAAGGAGATCCATAAAAGATGTAAAGTCAATTATCCCCATGACCCCTCCTTCACTGGAATTTTCTATTGTAGCCAAACAGGTCTTATTCCCCCAATGCATCTTTCTGTGGGAATGATGGGATTTTGCTCATGTTACACCCTTGCCTAATGCCTCCCTTCTTGACCTACCTTTCCCCCATGATCCATGGCCATCTTGGGGTCTCTCCTGATCTCTTCACGCTCTTCTTTAACATGATGTCATTTGAAATTCCTCAGATCTTATTACTTGTGTCAATTACCATATGTAGTTTTAGATTACCACTTATATATATGTTTAAAATTGTAATTGAGCCTTTTCTAATTATGAAACTAACAAATGTTCAAAGCAAAAACTTGGGGATATGCCAGGCAAGAAAAATGCAAGAAAATTAATTACTGATAATCTCACAACCCAAGGAGGACCACTGCTGATATTCTGGTGTGTGTATGTGTACATATTACAGTATATGTAACAACAATGGCATTATACTGTACCCATGATTTCAGAACCTATTTTTCTCTTATTAAAATTTCTTATCAATAGTATTCATAAACAATATTTTAAAAGTCTTCGTAATATCTCATCATATAAATTTTCCCTTGCTTAGTTATTCAATTTTATATTACTATATATTTGTATCGTTTTTCTATTACATGTTGAAGTAAATGTGTTCTAGACTTCTTATGTTTTTCATATGAAGGAACTATGAGTATTTGCCTAAAGGTGGACATACCTAGTTCAAAACTACCTCCGAGCTCTATTCCCTTGGGCAATGATAAAAACCTCTCTAAAGCTTCCATTTCTTCACCTTTGAAATATGCATTACATCACTGCCATATCACAGTCTTGTTATAGGATAATTGGTGCATGTGAGTTATTATTATTATTTTTTTGCTTCATGTCTTTACACCTTTAGATCTTAAATCCCTTAAGAAAAGGGCTTTGTCTCATGGAGCTTGTGTTTGTTGTCCTCATGTCTGTCTCATTGCATTATGCATAACTGGTGGTTAACAGCTGTTTGCTAATAATCCTGTCAATGATGTCACGATATTCCCTGAATGCTCACTGTGTCAGAAGTTAGCCTTAGCAATAGGCTCATGCAAATGCAAAGCTTTTCTTGAGGTCTAAAGACTTTAAACTTCTCTCTCCTCATCCAAATGCTTAGTTTTGGAGCTGATGTTAATTTTCTAATGTTCCAGTTTTCCCCTGTATTCTTTACATCCCGGTCATTACCATTTTTGTTGATTGGCCTGGTTAGTTACAGACTGTATTTAAATAGAAAGCTTTGGAAAGATCTACGCTACCCTCATGTGATGGTATTTCTAGGGCACCAATGCATGGCACTGCGAAACCCATCCTTGGCTGAGCTAGCCAGTTCAAAAGCCAGCTTCACAGCAGAATTTCACACATGCAAATGAACCATTGTGATCCTGGTCATGAAAATTCATGGAATAGTGGCTAGTTCAGTGTGGATGACCTGTCAATTTGGCAGCCAATCATGTAGTTAAACATCCAAATTACTGGCCAGTTACTCAGTCTAAAGCTAGTCTTCCTGCTTGTTACTGAGTTCTATGTAATCCTATTAAAAGCAATGACATTCCTTTGATTTGTGGCAGCTCGTGGTGTAGAACTGCCATGCAGGCACAGGACATGTGTCTGGCACAGTGCAAATGTGAGCATAGTGAAAGTAGACTGTTTATATTACTATTGGATTTATTCTTAAAGTACTAAATATCCTCCATTGAATAACAGGCACAGTATCTTAATTTCATGGGTGCCCCTAATGACTATTTTCGTCACTTTTAAATGGGAGTTCCTCTAAGGATTGAATCATCATTTTTTTTTTTAATGTATACTAATTGATTTTGTTGGATCTATATTTCACTCCTTGGGCCAGCTTGTCCCGTCAGGCAGTCAGCAGAAAGCCATGAAAACTCCTCAGGGGCTGATACAGTTTGGGATTCAGTTGAAAGTGACCCATCTGAGGTTTAATTCAGACATGGGGTAGTAGGATTCATAGGCCAGGAAATGAACGGAGAGCAGGCATTCCTAATTGCAAACCTCCTTGAGAATGCAATGAACACTCAGACTTCAATTCCAGAAAAATGCACGAACAACCTATCATGAAAGCTCCAAGAGTTCACCTATCTGCCAAAGCCCTGGAAACCATAAATCCTAGGTTAAAATTCTTGCCATGGGTATGAGTGTGGGGACCAGAAATAAAGAGAGACAAAGAAGCCCGGAGATAGAAGACAAAGAGAGGCAGAGAGAGAGAGAAACACAGAGACAGAGGGAGATTAAGAGAGGGGACATAGCTATAACTCAGCATAACGTAATTTTTCAATGCTGTGCTCAATTAGATTCTAATAAACACTTTTTGATGTTCCTAATCCCGGGTTCTTCTGGTGAATAGAGTCTTTCCTGCGAGAGACACAACATATACCATACCTGAGGATTTTCAATGATGTTGAGGAACTCTGCAGGGAAAAAGATTTCATTTTAAAGGCAAATATGTAGGCCATTTGAAGACACAGTATTTTAGGTTAAAAGACCACCTGGCTTATAAATGAAAAAGCGTATTGTGTATACCGGAGACCATTGATAGAATAATTGTCCTAAAAATACTACTGATTTGGAAGTCTTATGTCTCATACATTTCAAAGAGGTTTTATATATGTTATCATATTTTATTTTCTCAAAAGCCCTTTTGTTAGGTAGGGGAAAATTGCTATATGTATTTGAAATTTAAAGAAATTGAAACAGATGTGTATAGAGACTTTCCTGGAATCACAGATACTCTGATTTTAGGTTGAATCCGTATATCCCTGTTGATCGTAACATCCATAGAACCAGCACAAATCCTTTTGCTTTATAAAATGAAATATATGAAGTGAAAATAGTGCTCTTAAAATGAGACAAAATAATAGAATCGTAGAAATTTAGAATATAGGTGATTTACAGATGAATAATGATCTGAGCTACTCGGGGTAAGAAGGTAGACCTGACCCAGAAGTCTTGAGGGACTGATGGAGGTCCTGTATCTGGCCCGTGCGGTGGACTTGCAGGGGAGACATGTAGACTGTGATACAATAAAGACTTGCCCCCCCAGCAACTTGCTTTTTTTTTTTTTTTTTTTTTAAACAGGGGAGAAGTGGGATTTAAAAGCATCTATTCTGTCTTACATCATTTCGGTAGAATAATTTGGCAACAATTTTGAAAAATGAAGTCAATTCCAGTTCTCTTCTCAGACTATGCTTGGAAAGTTTAAAATTTCAAGGTGTCTTTCTCAGAATAGTTTTTATAGGGTAATGTATAGTTCCATACGTTCTCATGGCCTGGGAAACTTAACATGGCTCTAAGGAAATAAGGAAAGGAGCAGAAGCTCTGCTTCTCAGGCTATCAGGGGATACTTAGATGAGAATAGGTAACGTATATATCACAGATGGATACCTACTATGTACGTACACATCTACGAACACCTACCTTCATGTATATATATAGATGTATATACACGCATGTATATGTATTTATGACAATATTAGGTCTCAGGGTTATTTAAACACTCCTCATTTATAACTTGCTTTTTGGGAATTATTTAGTTATGCAAGATATCACCATATTCAGTACTTTTTTTAATAATAAACATGTCTAGTCAAAGAAGGCATTAATGAAGCAATTCCCCAAATAAAACAGTCCATGATATCTGAGTTGCAGCAGAGAGAGAGTGCGGTCTTTGTAGTCTAATCAAGATCACAAGACTTGTTTTGAGCGTCTGTCATCTTTAATTTTACGGCACTTCATTTCAGAGTCGGACTGCCAGGGTCACATGCAATTAAAACACAGGCAAGATTTGTCTTGTGAAATCTTAACATAAAAAGTAATGTGTTACTCCATTTTAACTTTTCTACTGAACTCTGTGAACTCACTAATTACTTTTCCCCCCTCTTGTCACCTTTTTGATATGACATGTATTTTATAGAGGAGATAGAAGTTTGGACTTTTTTTTTTTTTTACATCATGCATATGATTGAGGATAACAAAATTAAACCAAGAGAAAAAAGGAATGCATTTTTTCAGAAATACATTTTTTCTTTTCTTTCCTTCCTTCCTTTCTTTTTTTTCTTTTTAAGAAATATCTGAGTACTCCAGCTTAGATTACAAAGAACCTCATAGATCACATTCTGGGAAATAACTGTTAATCTGCTTAACTAGGGCAGGTAGAAGTGGAATAACAGACCACAGATTTCACAGAGGCCAGGAGAGAGAACTGGAGTCTAGTCTCCGGGGTGCGGGCAAAGGGGCTTTTCTGTGATTGGCTGTGAAAAGCGTTAAAAGCCAGCGCAGACGTGGATGTGTGGAGTAGAGGACGGTTGTTCCATCTTCGTGATCAGTAAATTGCATAGACCCTTATTAACCTTATTGATAAGGAGCTTAGGGAAGTCCCATTCAGGCCGCAATATATTCTTTTTGTTCTCGTGTCTGTCTCTCTGTTTGCAATCCTGGGCGCTCGGTTGGGATAGCCTTCAGGCGCCTCAAAATTCAGCCTCAGTGGCTGTGCCTTAAGTTAGAGCAAAGGAAGGGCACACGGAGCCAGTGTGGGCTCGGGGTCTGTGTCACTGGTGCTCAGGACACCTGGAGAATGTTTGGAAATTTTGTGCTTAAAGAATCTTTTATATTGCTCCTCTTTCAATGCAGCTGGGGTCTATAGGGATCTGGGGATTATTTTTGATACCTGTCGAAAAGAGTTATGTCTACACTGATTTTCCATCCCTCACTACTAATTAACCTTAGTGTATACAGGAAACAGTCTATTTAATACCTGCATTCTTTCTGTAATGCCAAGTAAAATGAAATCCAGTGTGAAATCTAGTTAGCGTTTGCCTTTTTGAAGTCATTTTTAAGTTTCCAGTTTTAGTGACTGTGACCTCAGAACTGATAGCTAGAAAAATGGTGAGCCCGAACCAATTTTGGTTTCAATTGTATTCTTCGCTCCTTCCAACTTAAAAGCTGACTTTCACCTGGAATTTGCGGAGACCAAGGAGGGGGACATCCTGACCCGGACCTGGTTCCCTGGAACCTTCCATGCTGGCCTCGGGTGGCAGTTGTAGGCTTCCCGTCAGAGCCATCTGCTGGCCCCTACCCCATTAACTCTGTCTCCTCAGCAGCTCAACACCTCTGTCCCCTTCCTTGCAATCAGGGAGGCTCGAATTCGACACATCAGGGCAAATTTGGGCAGCAGCAATGCAGATAGATGCTGAAGGAGAGGAAAGAGTCTAAGCCCAGGGTTAAAATGCTGAAGGAAATCCCATTGGTGGAATGTTTGCAAGAGAAAAAAAGGTAGGGTCTAGCAATAAAGAGCAGAAATTAAACTGTGTAAAATGTCACCAAATGATGTGGAAAAATCCACACGTCCTCAAGTATGCTTCACAATATGGACTTAGAACACATTTTGCTGGTGATGTGAGAATGGTTAGCACAAGTCCTGCTCTTCAAATGTGAGTGTGTGTGTGTCTCAAGTAAACCTGTCAGCTTAAACGGTGCCAGAGGAAAGTGAGGATTTTTCAGGCCAATGCTTTGTATTTGCCAGATTTCTTGGCTTTTGAGATTTTCCTATATTGGTCAGAAATCCTATGCTCTATAGAACTCATCTACCACATAAACCTTACATTCGACAGCGCAGGGAAGGTGAGTGGGAGGTGCTGCTGTGTGTCACGGGTGCCTGGACTTTTCCCGATCTGAAGCCAGGTCATCAGAACTTCCCGTTAGACTTGCATGAGTTAGGGTAGTGAATCTCACCATCTCTCTGTTGCTGAGCTATAGGGTAGAAGGATTTCTTGGGGACTTAGACTTCAAGAGAGTTTGTTGAAGGGATATCTGTTTGATGACCTTTTGTCAGTGGGCATAGGAATCAGGACAGATTCCAGTACTTTGAGACAATATTTAACTTGCTGTGACCAGTTGATAGGAAACCCGGGCATGGATCTTACTTATATTTAGCATTGCTTATGTTCCGGGGGTTTGTCTTGGTTCACTCATGCAACAAGTATAGACGCGGCAGCAACTATGGGCTAGGGTCACCGCTCTCCCTCACTGCTTTCCTCGCACTCTCCTGACGGAATGGGGAATGTTCTCTAGAACCTGAATGATTGTTTAAGAAATTCATGGACCCTGCATGCTTCATTTCAAGTATAAGATAACAGCACTCAGCTGGATAAGCCTATAAGGGATGTGTGTGTGTGTGTGTGTGTGTGTGTGCGCGCGCGTGAGAGAGAGAGAGAGAGGGAGAGAGCAAGCACGCGCGTGTGCGTGTGTGTGTATGTGTGTGTGTGTGTGTGTTCTTCTGCCAGGTCTCTCACCAAGACAGCTACACATTTTCATTTTGACAACACTACTACAGAAAATTGCCATCTTTTTGTACAAGATGTTCACTGTGTTCTCATCATTGGATGATTCAGGATCACTCTCCGGCAGCAAGAGGCACAGTGTGTCTTGATGCCTGCCTCTTTTTCAATTGTAGTTAAGAAGAAGACTGTTGGGGACTCATGTGTTACATCTTGCGCAGGACCTCTATAGGGCCAGATTGAATTTCAATACACTATGAGGCAGTATGATATCCTGGATGATAAAACGACATTGACAAATATGATCCGACACAAGACAATATGATGTAACATAGAGTAGAAGCCACCCAAACAGGTACCTCTTTTATTTTTTATTTTTTCAAACAGGTAATTTACAGAGGTGGGCAAGGAGGCTTCCATTCTGTCCCCTGTATAATGTGGTAAAGTGATAATGTCCATAAAGCGTGTAGGAAGTTGAAAAGGCACATAAATATTAAAAGTGTAATAGCAATAACATGAATGAGATTTTGCCATAACAACAAAGATACTTTGTATTTCTTTAGGGAAATGTATAGTTATCTTTCTTGTTCTTTTGTGAAAATTAGTATGAAAGTGAAACTCTCCTCAGGTGTTATAACAAGAGAATGACCAGATACCCACATAAGGAGTGTAAATATTTAGGGTGTTTATGTCCTTGTATTTCTTCAGTTCCTTTTCTTAACAGAGTGAGCATATGGTACAGTAGTTAAGGCAGGGGCCTCTGGAGCCATATTATTTAAACTCAAATACTAACCTGACACTTACTAACTGCATGAAGTTGGGTAACTTCATTATTTTCCCCTCAATTTCCCCAAGTATAAATCAGGGATAATAGTAGTACCTCATTCCATAGAGCTGTGAAGATGAAATAAAACAATATATGTATATAAAGTGCCGTTCCTGGCACAGAACAAGCATTCTATAAGTGTTAGTTAATCAAAATTAGTCTCCCCAGAACTAATTTCTCTTTGTGGTCCCTGGGGGGGCCAGAGAAGCAATATTGCTCCAAAAGAAAGAACGGAGAATCAGAGCCAGGTGAGATAGAAATGACCTTCGATCATTCGGAAATCATGCTGGGAGCAGAAGGTGGTAGTGTGTGTACTTATGTGACTTGGGTACGACTTGGTCAAAATATCTCAGGACAGTTACTGTCAAATGACAAATCATTGTCAGAATACCAGGATCACCTCCTGCCCTATAATTCAGCTAGAAATGGCCCTGCTGTCGGAGTTCTGTGTAATAACAAATGGTGATTTGCACTTAGTGGCCATGATTAAGAGAAGGTGGGTGAAGCTCAGAAGTTCACCAGGATGGTGCTCCTTAATACTGATGATCCCGTCTGCTGTCGCTGTCTGAACTCAGACCCGCCGTAGAAGAGCTGCCGCACTATTTCTGTCTGGCAGCGGTGTCTATAAGTTCTCCCTTCTTCCAACTCTCCCCACCAGGAGCCAGGAGAATCGTTACAGGTCTGATAAAGTCACTTCCCTGATAAACAACCTTCAGGTCTCAAAATTGACTCTAGACTTAATACACTACCTCTTGGTATGGCATTCAGGCTTTTTAGTGTCTGATCCCAACCTTCTCATTATCTTAAGTTTTTTGATTTTTTTAAGAACATTTAATTTATTTGACAGAGAGGGAGAGGGAAAGAGTGTGCGTGCGTGAGAGAGAGAGAGAGCACAAGCAGGGGGAGCAGCAGAGAAAGAGAGAGAAGCAAGCTCCCCACTGAGCAGGGTGCCTGACTCAGGGCTTGATACCAGGGCTTGATCCCGCTCCTATCTTTAGAAGTTCATAAAGCTAACTGTTAGTCAGTAAGCTGGACATCTATCATCCACATCCATTAGGAACAACTTAGGTTTTCATTCTGTATTACCTGTTTTCATCTCCATCACATGACTCTGTTAGTCCTAAGAGCCAAGATATGGCAAGTATTCTATGTTATAGATTGGAAAACTGAGACCCAGAGAGGGTAAATAATTTGCCAGGACCTAAAAAGCAAGTTCTCCTGTGTCTGTTCATCTCTCTTTTTCTCTTTTTTTTTCATTTTCTTCTCTTACACATTGCCCTGGCTCACTCACCCATCTCCACCATTTGCTTCATGCACTACCGGTTTTCTGGAAAGCAGACTTTGCAACATTGGAAGGCTTAACATGGAGTTTACAAAAATGGAGAACCTTGGGGTAAGCCTACTCAGATGTGTTTTATGAGGTGCCCTTAAAAATCAGGTTTCACATAAGGTCCTGAATTTCTGGCTTGTCATGAAAGATCTGAAGGTCTGGCAACATTGTGCCTACATTCCCACAAAAGCAATGTCGGCTTCGAGCTGAGTAGAAGCTGACCCTTTTGGCCAGGGGTTGAGCTTGAGTTTTCCCCAGCTGCTACCACTTCATAGTGCCTTAAGCCTGCTCTTCTTTACTCATTTATATTACCCTCCTGGCCCTAGTAACATTTGAGTTTGCAACTATTGGTTTAAAGAAAGAGAAAAAAAAAAATCCACCTATTTTCTAAAGATAAGATGAAACATTTTAATTGAAGAAATTTTATGTGATTCTTATGTTTGAAGAAAGTCTTTGTTGTTTGGTATTAAGATTTGAGTTTCCCAAGGAGAGTGTTGATATTGTTTTGGTTTTATTTCTTATTTTTGACAACAGAGCAATTTGACCCAGAACTCTTAGCGACAGTCCTTTTGGATGAAAATCTTTACAGGGCCTTTTAATTAGGAATTGACAGGGTGATTAACTTATAATTCACAAAAATAAATGTGGAAAAGAGAAGTACAGGTCAATTTCTAGCTGTGTTAAACTGTAAGGACAGCAGCATTGGCAAGTGATTGTTCCTTTTTAACAGCTTTTCTAATTTTTCTTAATTGGATCCTTTGTTTTCTAATTGGATAGAGAGAACCATCATATGGCTTTCAATTACTAGCTGTGGCATGGTGATCCTGTCATGTGGCACACGCTAAGTCAAGTCACGCTCTCAACATATAGGGCGCAATAAATACCATCTCCACAAAGTTTTTTGTATTAGTATGAAAGAGGGGCAATCTTCCACATCGTGGGTAAGGGTAAATCCATGCTGGAACGGGATGTACCCTAGTAGCTGGCTTTTCCAGGGAGACTTTTTTGGACTTGTGTTTCCATTCTAGAGACTAAGTTATCAGTGATAATATCTTAAAATATTTTGTCATCTGATACAGAAATGCTCCTAAGAATACGAGATTTATCATTGTATGATGGAAAATGTTAAAAAGTGTACACACACGTACATATTCATATCCAAACACATACAGGAGAAAATGCCAGTGTTCTCAAGGTATTTGGTTTCTTGTGTCCACTGGTGAATTTAGAGATTCTTTTTTTAAGAAACAAAGTTTTTCTACAGCTTTCTTATTTGACGTATTTTATCATGTCCTTTATTTTCCGCCAACATCGTTCTCCAACTCTATCCTCCAAAGCTGCTAGGCATGCACTTCATCCTTTGTTCACTGAGCTTCTCCCTTGACCTTGGAGATAGTGGGTCTTTCATGACTCTGTTCATGCCATCCCTGCTGCCCAGTGTGTCTTCTCCATTTTTCTTTGGTTAATCTTATTTCACTGGTCAAAATTAGATTAAAAAGGTTACCTTCCCAGTGAAACTTCACCTGACTCACCCCAGGAACAATTTGTTATTTGGTTCTCTGTCAACCACTGAATGTTGCTAATGTTTCTGTACTAGCTTCTGCCTATTAATTCAGAATGCTTTTCGAGCTTGTCTATGTATAGGTGCTGAACCCTGGGGCGACATGGTTATTAAGGTGGCTGATCTTATTTGAATCTTTAGATGATTTTCTCTCCTACTGGCCTGTGGAACTTACAGAGGGTGGGAATTTGTCTTATTTTATATTTGTATTGCTCATGCTTAGACTTGCACCTGGTTTAAATGAGGTGATTAAGAAGTGCTCATTTTTTTTTTTATGTCTTCTTGATGAAGAATATTGATCAGTTTTATAAAATCTAACCCCTTAGTGGGTCAACCTAGTATGCCTACATTCTCGGCTTTTAAACTTGGAATAGTTGCTATGACCATCATTACTGTCTTTGGAATGTTCTGGAACCTAATGATCTTTTGGTGTAACCCTTTTTATGTTTGCACACCCTTTGGTGTGTGCAAGTCAGATCCTCTGATGGGCACTTTGACTCAGTACTGTGGAATGGTCTTGTCCCCAAGAAGAAAACACAGTCTTTGATTAAATGCCCTTAGCAGGCAGGGATGGGACACAGCTGGGGTTTGAAGCAGGCTAAATCCCATCAGTTGGGAAAATCAAGGAGCTGGTGCTTTTGAAGATTATAAATCTGGAAAGCAGTAGAGACGAGGGGCTATGAGTCCCTGCTCAAAGCAGGTAGTGCCACTTCTCTTTGGCTATTAGTGCTGCTTCTTTCTGGCTGATGCGTCCAGAATAACTTTAAAAATTGACCTGAGAAGGGATACAATTTAAATGCAGGGACCACTAAAAAAATAAATAAATAAAAATAAAAATAAAAAATAAATAAATAAATAAATAAATAAATAAATAAATAAATAAATGCAGGGACCACTAAACCCACTCTTCCCCCTTCAAAAAGGGAAGTAATTAAAATCTTGGAGGAGACGTCATTCAGAATATGGAATGTCAGGGAAATGAGGAGGACTTGAAATAGAATGCCAGAAATTCTTGTTTCATGTCTCCATGTTTTTCTGGAAGGCATAAGTACAACTTTACATATAAGAGCTTAGGGCTGGCAAGCCTATTAGCTCACTGTTACCAGTGACTTTAGTTCATGGGGTTCCGCCTCATGTGACTTGCCTTGGCTTTGTGGTCTGTGTATATATCCCACTCGATGAAACCACTCTTCAGCATTTATTGTGGTTGCTTCTCTGTTCTTGGCCATGAGCCGACTTACTGGCGCCATTGCCAAGATGAAGACATTCAAGAGGGGCAAGGTAACTTCTTTCTCAGGCAGCTCCGTGGGTGCTGGAGCTGCCAGCACACCTGGCTATCTCTTGAACAGACTCACTGCCTGTACCATACACCCCATCTATGTAGATAGCCTATGCCTCTGAGCTCATTATTGGTAGAAGAAGTGTTTGCTTTTTCTTTTTTTTTTTTTTAAGATTTTATTTATTTATGTGACAGGGAGACAGCCAGCAAGAGAGGGAACACAGCAGGGGAGTGAGAGAGGAAGAAGCAGGCTCCCAGCGGAGGAGCCCGACGTGGGACTCGATCTCCAAACACCAGGATCACGCCCTGAGCCAAAGGCAGACGCTTAATGACTGCGCTATCCAGGCGCCCCAAGAAGTGTTTGCTTTTGAATCCATGCTTCACACATTTTATTTACATGCTTTATTTTTCATTTTATGAATGAATCGATAACTAGACTTACTCTTTATTGCACTGGATTAATTTTATTTATTCCTTTTGAATTTGATTAAAAAGCTGTCAAACAAAAGTCTACATTTTTATCAGCAGACTACTTTCACAAAACTGGGTATGAGATATGTTCAGCTAGAATACACTTTTCGAAAATAAAACAATGTTTGATATATTCTAGACAGTTACGCTTTTGTTTATCCATGACAACTGAAACTAACCATCAAATGGATAAAGCAATCCAAGTCTAGTCAAGAAAACCTTAGGGCATATGCAAAAAAAAAAAAAAAAAAGACTTTTAAAAAAGTTCTTTCTAGATGGATTTAATGTAATTCACCAATAAAGCATCCTCAGAAGCATAATAAAAATTCTACATAAAATGACATAGCCAGGGCAGAGGAAGACATACAATTTAATGAAGATTCAAAATGGATGCTAACATTAAAAATGAGCAGTCATGCAATTCCTGTATAATATAAAGATCAAAATTCCAGGGCACTAATTTTGCCTCTAATTTATAAGATAGTATGTTTATGGGACTGCAAATAGTGTATGTATATGTGTGTATGTATGTGTGTGTGTATAAAATCTCCAATGGTAAATGTTTTGAACTGTCATTTCTCTGCAGAAAAACTGCCATTCAACATGTTGTGTTTGTAAATTTCACCATATAGTATTGGGATAGCTAGGCTGTATTTTATATTTGCACATGCAAAAATGTTCCTGAAAGTTGAAATATGTTTATCTTAGTGGAGAACCTGATCTTTTTTGTTCTCTTTAAAAATGATTAATTTCTGATTTCTTCCCTCTTTTGGTTCTACTCACGTACAAGTAGGAGTATGGGAACATGCCCGAGGCAGCCAGGGTAGTGAGCAGGCTCCCCTGTGTGCACACATACCCATATTGACAAAACTCACACTCACACAGTTACACACCCAAGGCCTGGGAGCAGTTTTGTAACTGTTTTCTGGATATGTGCTGTGCTCTGCACATTATTTTATAGTGTGGAGCATGCATAATGAATGCCTAGACGTGCTAGAAGGGACAGCAATGAAGGGGTTAATGTAGAACACATATAGGCAAATATTGTCAACTATTTTATTCAAATGTTTGGAACTTAAACACAAAATTATCATTAAGTTTTCACAAAATGAGGCATCTGTCGCTTGAAAGGAAAAAAATATTTCAGAAATATGTTTACAGAAATGTAAAAATATTAGGCATCGAGACAGATGTGAATATATTCAGTCACTTGTCTTGTCTGTCAGGCTTCTTCTGAGCCGAAGATCGTATTGTACTCACTCAGCATGAGCTCAGCTATCTGGTTTTGGTATACCATATGTATCGCCATGTTCCCCATTTCATCTTCAGCTCGCAGAAGGGTGGGTCCAAATACAATCCCTAGGCTTTGAGTGGACATGAGGTTCTTGGAGGCTCTGGCCACAATCCTGGAGTGGAGAGGGAAAGAGAGAAGATTTTATGATTTTGAAGCGAAATTGTGGCTACTTTTGATTGATAAAATTCTGTGTTCGTGAATTCTTTTTCTTTTTTCAATTTCAACTTAAAGAAAGAAAGTAAGGGCAGACATTGGCTTTGACAAAACAGAGAATGCAACATAGGCAAAACATTTTTCTAGTTCTAGAAGAACAGCAACTTTACCATGACATTTAAAAATCTTCTACTATTTAGGCTTCATTGTATGAACATAGAACCTATGACTTTGGGGACAAGGATTCACTGCCTTGTCCCATTTTTTAATCCCCCGTAGTACCTGGACATTGTGAGGGCTCAATAAATGTGGAATGAATGAATAAGTAAACAGCAAAAGTTACTGTGGCGAGTTAACAAGATTCGGCCTTTGAAATGGTTATCGTCAATGGAAGAAACAGGTAAGAGATGCCTAAAATATATAAAAATCCAAACACAATAAATAGAATAATATACACATAGTAATGATAGAAAGTTGACATAAACTAAAAATGCTAGTAAGTTTTTACTGATTGGAGTGAGAAAAATGTTCCTGACAAATGCTAACTACAAGATGTTTTGTAGAGAAGGTAGGTTCTGAGACGTTTAGGTGTACGGCAAAATTCTGAGTGTCCCCTTTCATTTTGGTCATCCCATTTAGCTCACACCTCAATAAAATATGGAATCCTGTAGAATTTGCATGGAAAAGAGTCCCATTGGAATCGAAGACATGTTTGCTTGTGAGGACTGCATGGGGAGTCAGAATACAAATGAAACATTAGGATTTGGTTTTATTAATGCTAATGCTTTGCCTGCTTGAATACAGGACCCTTAAAAGGAAGATAAAGCTCCATCCTAGATACTGAGACTTTTAAACAATGATGCTTATTCTTACAGTGTAGCCTAATTCATTTTATATGAACATCAGGGAGGCAAGGTTTTAGGGTTAGCATGCGGAACGATCAGGTGCTAAGAATTCTAAACTCTGCATCCCACCAGACATCTGGACCCAAGGGAACAATGTGAGTGTAGAGAATAAAGTGAGGCAAAGGAACTTTATTGCAAGGCTGTGGGGTCTCCATCTCAGAGCCTATTGTGGAACAGTGGAATGCTGGACCTAAGAGGACCCTTTGTTTGATCCTCTATCAGAGGGGGCAGGAAGACCTGCTTTATTTCCATCTCTTTATGAACCCAGATCTCTGAATGCCCACTTCTGTGACCAAGAAGCCATGCCTTTTCTCTCCTGAATGAGTCTGAGAAGGACCAAAACCATTTATTTATGACCCCCCATAGCACAAGTTCATGGCCAGCAAATGCCCTTGACCTAATCACTATAAAAAAAAAAATCAAGTATTGTTCTAAGCAATGGTATCATCTCATTTAATCCTCATAATCATCCCACAAGGTAGCTTCTGTTATTCAGCCTGTTTTACAAGTGAGATGACTGAGGCCAAGAGAGGTGAGGTGCCTGATGTCACACAGAGCTGAGGTGCAAACCCTCGGAGTCTGGTTCCAGTGCCTTTGGAAGCACCATTGCCATGGTGTGTGTGTTAGGACTCCTATCCTTAATTACCGGGTTGGCTTTTCATTCTGCCACCTTCCATAAGATTATAAGATCCTTCCATAGAAGGTTTAAATTTGTAGTCCATACTTCAGAATTGTGATTGACAGCCTGATTCTAATAGATTTATTGTGCACAAAATGACTCTCAAATTTGGGCTGAATGTTCAAGATATTCCACCTCCCATTTTCCACTTTTTTCTGCTTTATAAGGAGAGCATTTATACCTATGAGCACTGTTGACTTGGCTACATTCTGTAAGGGGTTCTTATATTTTAGAGTGTCAATGAGTTATCAGAGACTTCAAGTTTAAAGATTCCTTTGGAATATAAGAAACTCTGCCACTTTGATACTGCATTTACCGAAAGCCTGTAGAATGATTTAAACATTCTCTTAACCTAGACTGGGGACAAACGGAGCGAGCGTGCCTTTGTTTCAATTTAATATACCTGTTTACCTCAGCTTAAGATCTCTTTTGAGCCTTTCCCAGAGCCTCTTATTATAAAAGTCATTAGTAAGATATACTGTGAAGGAAAAACAGAGTTTTCTCTTGTGATTTTAAAGTAACACCTTTTATGACACTCATTCATTGACTCCACTACAATTAAAAAAAAAAAACTCGTAAAGAAAATATGGAGAGAAAATGTAACTGATCAATAAAGTACCTATTAGGTAAAAGTTGCTTTAAAACTTTATCCAGAGCTAGCAAAGATCTAGTTGATAACATTTTTGAACAGAGAACAGGGCTCAGAGGTAATAGGGCATGCAATAGGTAGAAACAGAAGCAAGAAAGTATTGAAAGAATGAAGGTAAATCACTGACACAAGGCATCTTGGCCAACAGAGTAGAGGAAGATGAGGACTGGAGTCCAGGGAGACTGAAAAGGGAAAGGGACGATGTGAAGATTAATTGGGGATTGAAGATGTATTTTCCTCTTCAATAACAGTTGTAATTTCAGTTAGTAGCAGGAACAGTGGAATTTGGGATAGTTGGGAGACAGAATTGAATCTATTCACACAGGTGAAGCTAGAAATTAAGGGAGACCCAAGAGCTGACTACTGGAGCGAGCACCCGGGGCTGTCAGGAGGATACAAAGGTAGAAGCTGGGAGAGGTCTGTAACATCTGGAGGAACTTGGGTGAGGGGAGGGGGCCCTCAGCTTTCCAGGGCATCCCAGAAAGTTAGAACATATAGGACATGGGCCATGAAGGAGGCAAAAGAAGGCTGAAATGGGGCTAGACTAGTTTTCAATTTTCCCAAGAGTTCTTCATATTTTTCCTGTTCAGCCAAAGGCCTGGTCTTTGAATCCACAGTAGGACCAAATCTAGAGGAGGACACCAAGATTGAGTTTAAATTGGCTGGAGAGTAGGAGGCTAGAGCTGCATGTCAGAATCCACCTCGGGGAAAGATTTCTCTGTCTTAGCCAGTGGGTTATGCAAGAGGACTCTTGTAATGGATTTCTGCCAATGCATCAGTTTCCTAAATTTCCTGTGGACAAATGTTCATTTTGTGCTTTTATGCATGTGTGAATGTGGAGCATTCATTCCATCTCAAACTTACATCCTTTCTGTCCATTTCTCTGCATGCTTTCTACTTGATTTTAATAAAACCATCTTTAACTTATGAGTGCTTTAAAATAACCTTGTTATCAGTAGATTTTACTAAACAACACATAGTTTTTTGTATTCTTGTTATATTTACATTACCGCAGGTTAAATTTCTTTAACAGCTTGGAATTTTTTCCTAATTTTGGTAAATCAAGTTACTCGCAGCAACTTATAGAAAAATCAAATGTAGTTAAGAAAGTAAGTTAATAAGACAATGTGGAAGTGTATTAAATAAATACATGCTTTCTGATTCACTGTTAGAGAATGTGTGCTTGTGTGTGTGTGTATACATATGTATGTATATATATGTACGTAAGGATGTATATATGTGTGTGTATATTTCATTGGCAATTATTTTTCTGAATATCAACCAACCAGTAGTTGGTGTGTTGAAATATCAAACAACTTTTCAGTTAGAAAAGATGCTGAGAATGAAGACGAATTTGGGGTAGAAATCACCATCTACCAAATTATATGATTCATGTAGATAGGCAAATACACTCTCATATCAACATTTAAATTAAATTAGATTCCTTTCTAATAGTGGGTAGCAAAGATGTCCCCCAAACTGGGGTCGTCTTGGAAAATATATTAAGGCCCTTACAAACTTCCTTACTGAAATGTGAACTTACCTATTCTCTACCTCGGTAAACTGTTAACTAGTTAAGTGGTTGGTTTAGGACCACATAGGGAGTCAACCATCATTTCAAAGTACAGCTAGAATACTATCCTGAAAAATTATTTAAATCTCAGAGGTTTTTTGTTTGGTTGGTTTGTTTTGTTTTCACTTCAAATCAAAGGATATCAAAATTCCCACTCCCACTGTGGGGACCAGTTGGGTATTGAAAGTGCCATTATTTCTAAAGATTTGAACTAGTAAACATATGTAGAGTAGAAACATAGGCTAGTGAAGGAAAGAAAAGCCACGCATGGAAAAAAATCCAGTCTAGTACCAAAGATGGAAAAACTCTCAAAAACAATAAGTTATACTTCCAGTAGCTTAAAATGCAGTTGAGTCGTATTTTTGGAAGGGCGGATCTGACTCAGTAACCATGTAGATTTTTACTATGGGTCTGACGATATCTTTCACTAAAGTGAATTCTGCAAAACCCCCTTTCTGTGATATGATTTACAAAAATAGGCATTCCAGAGTAAAATAAGTTTGGGAGTAAATTATACGCCATTTTTTTTTTCTTCTTGGAAATTCACAATACACAATAGCATAATAAAGGCTCTGACAAGCTCGTCTTTGTTTGACTCATGTCTTCTCTAGCTGACTTGGATGTCATAGATTCTCTTTCCTGAGGAGCATGTATTAGGAAATGCTGCTCTAGCTTGCCTTGCTAAAGGCCTACTATTTAAGTTTGAAAATGTTATGGATTTTACCCTCCTATGCCACCTGGCTTTGGAACTCTGTAGCAGCTAACTCAAAGAGGTCAGATTGTGGTCATTTCTGGAAAGTTCCACCCCTCTGGTGGGCTTAGATTTCATTAGGCCTTAAACTCCATGACAGTGTTGTAAATTTTGAGCTATGATTTAACCTGTTTTCAGCAACCAAATGAAAGAAACTCCCTTTCTATGGCAAAACAAAGACCAAAAGGCAAAAGAACACATCTGAATGAGAAAGGTGAGAGCAAAGACATGGTTGAAAGATTAAGGTGCAGTGAACTGATGGATGGGTAAGGAGGTGCAAAAACATTCAGATCTTATAACAATATTTGGGAATTCCTCAACAAGGCTGTTTACTCACCATTAATTTATTCCCAGAAATCCTTACAGCAAAGATTCTAAGCAACACGTTAGTGACTGCAAATGCTTGACTAATAGGAATAAGACCCCAAACTGCACTCTTTTGAAAATGACTATTTATTAATACTACTTAGTTTAAAATAGCCTGACAAAAATAATTATGATTTTTTAAATTTGTTCATGAAATAGCACTTGATATACATTCACTGTAAAAACAATTCTAATACTGTTAAGTAAAATTCAAGTTTATAAAATCTTGAAATGGGTAAGAATTCATTTTTCTGGCAAGAGCTGAAAAAATGATATACAGTTTACAGCATTAAAAGGAGAGGAAATGCCAGAGCTACTTTTTTGTTGGGTCCAAATGGAAGGAGCAATGATCCATCAATTTAAGATTATTTTAGAAATAAACTATGATCCAGTGCTACAGATGTTGGACCCCAGACAAAAAGATCCTTGCAGCCTTCTGCTGGGTAAGTTTTTTCCAAAAGTGAGCTGAATTGCTAACCCAAAAAAATTTCGTAGTCCTTTAAATCACAACCAAATGACTCAGGCTGAAAGAGAGCTTTACTATAAAACTCAAAATTAATGCTGAATTAAGAAGACCAAAGCATTTAATAATAGTTCAGCTCCAAACAAATACACAGATGCAAACTTTCTTTTAACTCTGTGCTTTGCTGTTACCATAGTGACTTGCAAAGGAAGTTGAAAGCCACATAATTGCCTGCAGGACAGCTCTCAAGTTATTGGAGGTGTATTAGAAGTGTTCCCTTCCCTATCTCCGGAATGCTGTTATTTTCCAACACACATAACTTTAGGATGGTTTAACTTGAATGGGGAAATCGCGGTGGTAAATGTTTTCTTGCCATCAGCTCACACCTGCCTTACAAAATACAGCTTAGGCACTGCATGTGAAATGTTACTTGTGACTTTGACCACTTAAGTGAAGAGAAGCTGTTAAAAATAGAATAAATTTTCAATGTGCTTGACTTATGATTCCTGTGTGCTACAACTATTTTGAGGGGATCCTTGCTAACCTTAGCTTGCCTACCCTCAATTTGCATGAAGTATGCTACTATTTACGGTGGTCTTTTTTTTTTCTTTTTTTTACTAAGACTGGGGACTAAGCAGGAATTCAGCCTTCTCCCTTATAGTCATGGCTGTATGTTAGAAAAAAAATTCAAATATTGCAAAAACAGAACTTCCACAAATGTTCTTGTATTTAACACTAATGTGTGTTGACATGGTCATTCACTGGTAATTCAGCCATTTTTAATATGCTAAGTTACAAATCAATTGGTTTAATTATAAAGTCTTCAATTTTATATCTAAATATTATATTATCTTCCAAAGCTAGGTAACAACTACACTTTTAAATGGAAATATTTATATATTCTATTTTCTGACATTTTTGCTTTTAAGTAATCTTTAAAACCATGTGCATATAATTCTCTCAAAGCACATTATCGAAAAGGAGCTTTATATGATAGTTGCATATTCATAGCTGACATGGCCTTATTCTTTGCAATTAGTAAATACCTTTTTACACTGACTTCAGCTCAGAAGATTGAAATATTTTCAATTACTTACTTGTTTTGTACTCATTGATTGAACATTATAGGGAGATTCTAAAGTATCTTTACAGCAATATTCAGAATATCTAACAAGATAGGAGGACTTGATAAAAAAAAAAAAAAAGAATAGCCCATGGGCTTCAAAATGACTTATTTCTAGGGGAATATGTATTCTATAAGGTAACAACACCAGAGATAAAATGGGATATTATAGCCAAGGCCCTTGCATAATAGATAATATCAAAAAGGAACCCACTAATGGTAATTACTATTTGTTGAATACCTATTATGTGCTAATCACTGTACTTCAAATATATTACAATTTTCAAAGGTGGATTTAAAAATCCACTTTATTTTTTTCTGATTATAAAGTAACATAATCTATTAGAATTTGAAAAGTTTAGAAAAGTATGATAAAGAAAAAAACCCACCAATAACCATAAACAGTAACTCAGTGTAACTATTATTCATTCATAAAAATCTATTGAGTGCCTACTAGGTATCAGACGCTGTTTTGGATGTCAGGGATAATGCAATGAGTAAAATAGACAAAATCCCTGCCCATATGAAGCTTATAATCTGGCAGGAGAACCAGACAACAAATAATACACCAATCAATATATGATGTGATTTTTGCCACTGAAGTACAAGAAAAACTGAGAAGTAGTTCTTCCACTGATCCCAGCAACCTTTTAAGAAATCCTAGTCACCCAGAATCCACCTCCGAAGATTCTTGTTTACTCAGTATGGGTGGGGCCTGCCTGCCTGCAGATAATGTAGTCCTCAGATAATTCCAATGAGCCGAAGGTAGTGGGAAATGTGGTATGTCGTAGACAGGGTACTCAGAAAGTGCCCTCGAAGGAAGAAACATTTAAGCAGGGACCTGTTTAGTTGCACATACCAGGGGAGGGAGAATCCCAGGTAGGGAATAGTAGGTATAAAGCCTCAGTGGTGAGGTTATGCTTTTGGTTCTAGAAATAGAGAAGGGGATAATGTGGCTGAAGACTAGGGAGTGAGGCAAAGGAAGTAGGAGATGCTGTGGGGTGTCTCATTGGCTTTGGTAAAAGTTCAGGATCTAATTCCAAGAGCGTGGGAATCCATTGTTGGGTTTTGAGCAGGAGAATGACACTGCCAACATTTGGGTGATAGGAAGTATAAATAATTTATCTTCATATAAGTATTTGAGAAAACCCTTTTTGTATAATTTGTACCCAGCATTTTTCACTTTGATCATGAGCAATTCTCATGTCTTACATATGTAGTACATATTATTTCCTCATTACCTTATGTGGGACAAAATGACTTGTACCCTATACCCTATGATTTCTTGGTATAAGTGAAACAGATATATAAAAACATCTTTCCATGTATTCTTCTCCCACATTTTGGAGTATTTCTTTAGGCAGTGGTTCCCAACCAAGGGCAATTTTGACCTCCATCCCATTCCCACCCCCAACATTTGGCAATGTTCAAGACATTTTTGATTGTCATGACTGGGTGGGGAGTTGCTACTGGCATCTATTGGGTAGAGGCACAGGATGTTCCTAAACATCCCACAATGCACAGGACAGCCCTTCATCACACACAATTTTCCAGCCCCAAATATCAATAGTCCTGCTGTTGAGAAATCCTGCCTTACAGTAAAATAGTAGAAATGTAATGGCTAGATCAATGGTTCTCAAACTTTACCATTCGTGAGATTAATTTGGAAGCCATGTTAAAACACAGATGGCTGAGCTCCAACTCCAGATTTCTGATTCACCAAGTGTGGGGAGGGACTTGGGGTCTGCATTCCTTACAAGTTCCCAGGTGATGATACTGTTCCTCCAGGGACCACACTTTGAGGACTCACACTAGATCATTAAGTTACAGCTCTTCTTTTCTTAAAATATGATAACATGTGGGAGGGCCTACTAGTCTTGCTAACATCATCATTATCTGGTACCACTCTTCTTAAAATAGTTGC
The DNA here is from genome assembly GCF_023065955.2 of Ursus arctos. NCBI lineage: Eukaryota > Metazoa > Chordata > Mammalia > Carnivora > Ursidae > Ursus > Ursus arctos. Next base: position 27,091,018 of record NW_026622763.1, on the reverse strand, counting down.
CAATTGATAGGTATTTTTCAATGGTCTGTCATTCTTTGAACTTAGGATTCTTTGAATTTAGGAAATGCATGAGAAGTTAAAGAAAAAACAAATACCCATGTGGTTGATATTCTCTTCTGTGAATAGCTCTTTGTATGTCCTGTTTCCTTTCTTATTAAGAGCGTGTAATTTTTGTTTGTTTGTTAGTTTAATCCATTTTACTTATCTTGTATGACAAAACTAATGCATAGTCTTTGGGAAAAACGTCCTAATCAGGAATATCTAGTGTAAAAAAGTGAAAAACCTCCTGTTTTCTAGTCAAACTCCTTATTGGTAACTATAGTTAATAGATGGATGTTCTTTCTGGATGTTTTTCTATCATCTATCTATCATCTATCTATCATCTATCTATCTATCAATCATCTATCTATCTATCTATCTATCATCTATCTATCTATCATCTATCTATCATCTATCTATCATCTATCTATCTATCATCTATCTATCATCTATCAATTATCTATCTATCTATCTATCTATCTATCATCTATCTATCATCTATCTATCATCTATCTATCATCTATCATCTATCTATCTATCTATCATCTATCTATCATCTATCTATCTATCTATCTATCTATCTATCTATCTATCTATCCATCTTTATATATATGTGTATTTTTCTTTTAAAAAAAGAATAAAATAAAAAAACACATAATATGCTACAATTTGCTTTTTTCCCCTTAACTATATATCATGGGCATCTTTCCAAGTCAGTATATATAAAAATACTCCATCCTTTTTTAAAAGTTGTTACATTTCATAGTATGGAAATACCTTAATTTATTTAACCATTCCCCTGCTGGTTGGCTCTTAGGTTGCTTCCAATTCTTTGCGATTAGAGACAGTACCACAATGAACATCCATGTATATATAGATTTGTAAGTATTTTATTAAGAAGCTTGATATTTCATTATTTTTGTCGTACTTATATTCTCCCAATTCTTTGGCTCTTTAATTTTATATATTTACATTTTTATGTGTGCATACCTAGTACTATTTCTTTTGGAATTTCTATCATTGTTTTCATTATTATAAAATTTACCCATTTAAAGAGATCAGATAAATACCATAAATGTTTTCTCCTAGTTTTTAAAATGATTTTATTTTTCAACATACGCTCTAATTCGTCCTAAATATATTTTAGTCTGTGAAATGTGATGGCGATCTAAATTTATTTTTTTGTAAAAGCTAGCTAATTTCCCCAATAATATTTGGTTGCATAAATTGCCCATTCTTTGTTGATTTTTGATGTTACGTTTTGAGGGCCGTTCTCTATAGTCACAAACACACATACCTGGAATATTCTACTTTGCTGATGATCTCTGGGTATATTCTGAATGAGCACTTTGCTGCTTAAATCATTTTAACTTTATTATATATTTGGGATATTCCTCCTATTTTTTTTTTCTTTTTCAGATGTGAAACAAAGTTTTCAAATGAAAAGAATGAGCCTGATAAAGATTGAATAATTTGACTGAAGCCATGTAAGAAGTGGCAGAGCATAGATTAAGATGCAGCTTTCTTATTACTCTGGGATATGGATAGTCTTTCCACAAATAATTGAGTGTCAAGAATTTTAAGTTTGAAATCAAGGGGTTTCTTAATGGTGAGGCCTGGGGAAAACTAGGGAGACAAGTGAGTTAGAGTCAACAAGAAGTATTTCGAGACATTTTATGATTTTTTTAATCACTTAATTCACATCCAAGGATGTATTTACAGAGTTGAGAAGGGTGTTTTAGGTAGAAGAAAAACCAAACTAATCTGAATTTCTATTTTCTCCAGATTCACACAGTGTTTTAAACTTTTGAAAACATTTGTTTCTCATTGTGAATAAGAAATACACTATTGCCAAAATAAGTTGAGAATTTCAGGTATGGTTTCCCTTAGGTGTTTTTAAAATGGTTTTACCCATCCACATTTGACCATATCAGCAGTAAAAGAAGTCTTGATTTTTATGCCCCCTGAGCTCTGCTGATTTACCAGTAGCTACTGGTAATGGTACCTGGGAAGACACTGATTTGGGGTGAAAGTCTAGCAAATATATTACAGGTTGGGATTATCTTTAGAAAGGAAAACATGGTAAGATCATCATTATTCTCTACCCGAATTTGTCCAATAAGGCAGTTAAAGAAACTATTATGTCGAAGAAACGTTTTATTCAGAATATTGGGAGTTGCACATGGACCAGCATTAATTAGGCCAACCAGAATAAGGCACCTAATTATGAAATATTAGTGTAAAATATAGAACTTAAACATTTGCCTTGTGATGTGAGATACAACTAAAAGGAATGCTATCAAAATGCAAAGTCAGAATTCATCAGCTTTTTAGTTTTCCTTTTCACATAGGTGAGGAGAACAGCTATTTTACTTCCCACTAAGGGCATCTGTGTCAAACCTTCAGTAGTTTTCTTGAAAATTGTTTCCTTGCTTCAAAAATCCCAGAATAGCTTGAAAGAGAATAAGTTGCCATTTGGGTATCAACATCCAATCCCCCATGCTTAATTTTCCTTTCTGAGAAAAAAAAATTATATACTTTTTATAGTGACTTGACTTTAGGAGAAACACTGCACACCCAGAAAGCACCAAGGTGAGCGTGCCCAGCACAGTGATGTGCTCATCAGCAGAAGAGTGCAGGCACTGAAGGTGTTCAATTTGGAAAAGAAAATAGCGAAGTCATGACGCTTGACTGCAGAAAGCCATGATATGGAATAAAAAGTCGACTTTTCTCTTGGAAATCCAGTTCCTGGAATTAGCCCAGAGACAGACTTTACCTCCACATGCAGAATTCAAGTTGTGAAAACAGACCAGGCTGCTTCAAAGATTCATACGCATTACAGAAAATTTAGGAAAATGTAGACAAGTTGAAATAGGAAAAGATAATCCCTCATAATTCCACCACTTAGGTGTCGTGGTATTAATGTTTGGTTTTGATGTTTCCATATGTGTACCAGAAAAATATTGTGAGCATCTGTCAAGGTTATTAAATATTCTGGACACAAAAGGACCATGAATCCCCCATCAGGAGGTGCTTAGTGGTGGTAAGATTCTTCCATTAGATGACAAATTGAACGATATCTAAAATGTGGTTTGGGCTCCCAGATTAAAATGAAAGAATGGACATTCTGGGAAAGTCAAACTATCATTTGAGATGAGGTAGGATAATATGTAATAACTGAGGTTTCTTCCCCGCCCTTCCTTGTTCTTCTTACCTTTCCCCAAGATTCCCCAGTGCTGCTGATTAGCAGCATTTTGAGCTCAGTGAAGGGATGATGCAGCAGAAGAACAGAGAACATGCTTTGGAGTTTTGCAAGAGTGGGCATGTGAATTCCAAGGACCGTATCTTTCGGTTATAAAAGCCTAAGTGCGCACAGACTCAGACTTGCAGCCATGGCCTAACCAGTTTATTGGAAGGTAGATGAAGAGCCAGGCTACTCTGCTGCCAGACAAGAGAGTGGTTCTCTGGACTGGAAGAAGGAGAGTTAGGGAGAAGAGAGCTGAGACTTTGGTGAGGTCCCACAGAAGTAGTTCAGTCCTGAGCCCTTCCTATTTCATTCGCTGAAGATACAGGCTGTTAGAAGGTTTGAGGATTCTGAGATCGGACAGGCTCAGATTCTTCTTAGGGAAAACCTAGGGATAGAGTAAGATTCCAGAGTTCCTCATGTTCAATATATCAGAAATAGTTAGACAGAAATGCCTGCATCGTAGATCTACGTAAAGGTGACATAAGATAGCCTCACAGAATTCTGCCTGAATGGTGACTGAAACCAGATCTGGGACTGGAAGTTGGGGATGGTGACAGAAAACCAGAAGAGAATGAAGATCAGCTTGGACAGATGACAAGAGCCAGACAACTTTCTACCCCGTTTATCTGCTTTATTATCTTTTTCCAGTAGAATGTAAACATCTTAAGCACTAGGATTTCATCTGTTTTTGTTTGGTGCTGTATCCCTAGACCAAGATTAATATTTGGCTCATAGTACTAGGTGCCCAACAAATATTTATTGAAAAACTGTATAAATGGGTGCTCTACCTGGCCCCAGCAAATGCTTAGGCTGTACATAGTCCTCCAGAACTAGGAATGACCCAGGAAAATGTCTAGGAGACACTCTGAGTTGACTAAATCATTTAGAAAAATGTGCCTTGAAAGGGAAATAGTTTTGATTATGGCACAATAACTACATTTCCTGCACTGCTGAGTTTCATACCTACTCTGTGATGATGAGAACATGAAGGCAGAGATGAAGAGAGCGAGTATTTCTGGAGAGCTTGTTAAGGGGCTATAATTGTACAGCCTGCCTTTCCTTCCTATGTACTATTGACAATGAGTTTCCAACATGTACCCAGTTTGAACAAAATTGGAGAAATGAACTTAGAATAGAATGTAATTTTTATCTGGTTTATAGTATGGATGTTAAAGATAATGATACCATCTAAAATCTGACCACCAAATTCCATTTTAGGTAAAATGCTCAATGTATCTGCAAAAATACAAACCCCTTCAAAATGTATATAATGCTTGGCTCAAAGACAGAAACTATTTATTGTGCTTTTACACACATAAATTTATAATCTGCACTGCGGTAGAGAAATAAAATGTGCCAGTTTCTACATATGTCCTTGTACATATGGATGTCGGACCAACTGATGATTCTATTGTTCCACTCACCCATTTGTAATCATCTGTTATAATAAATTCTATGAGCAGGATAAAATGTGTCATTTTTCAGGGACCATGATGGAGCAGTATACTGGGCCTTATAAAAGGATCTCCTAGTTTTTGGACCACTTATGGACCATTCCTGTATTTACTAATTTGATAATGATGGTGGCTGCTTTGGATACAGAGATGGGCCACTTAGATTCCCTGCATAGCTATAGGAAATGAGGTTAGCAGATGGCTTCAATTGTCTTCTTCAAGGTTTACTTCAGCTGCAGTGAGCCACCTTGCCCAAGGGCACTGACTGACCCACTGCAGATATAAATGTGGCCATTTCCTCTCACTGTGGGACAACACTGATGGGCTGCATGGACTCCAGAGCTCCCGGTGAAGTTGGCTGAGCTTTTGTTGAGTACACATCTCTATTCAACTTCTTCCGTCCAATCCTATTCCCACAGTCTCCCTTCCCCAGAGATCAATCCCTAGTAAATACCCGGTGTGTCAAACTCTATTTCAGGGTCTCCCTGTAGAGAATATAACCTGTGATTATTGGTTCCAAAAGTGGTCCAAGAAAGCCAGCACAAGATAGGGATTTGGAGCCGGGGCACTTGTTGCCTGGCTGGCAATGAAGAGTCTGTCAGCAGTGGCAGCCAAGTGCAGTTGGGTCTTGGCACAGGGTGGCAGTCCAATTGTTAAAACTCTCACTGGTGGTGAATTGAGATGTTATATCCATGAAGGAGAGACTAGTAGTTGGTGTAATGTATTAAACATTTAAAAATAATGGTGGGAATTTGTGGATAGTAACTGCAAGATCGATGAGATTGAAGGCCTATTGCTAAGCACCATTGATACTCAACAAAAATGTTATTTGCAGTTATAGGGCTTTTACCTTGTAAATCAGGGTTGCCTATAGGAATGCCCATTATAGAACTAGGCTTTTGGACAACTGGGAGGATGGTAAAACACAGAAATAATAGAGGCCAGATGGTAGGACTTAATTGCCAGAAGCCAGGTAGATGCACTTACAATAATAAGCAGCAGGGGCCAGGGGCAGCCAAGAGGACCTGACTCACAGAGAATTATGAAGATGGTTAATAGAATATGGGATCCCCAAGAGCAAAGTAAATGGGCAGCCAACAAAGATAGTATTTAGCTTGTATCACCATATTAGGATGATATATCTAGTCATTGTTTGGGCTACTGCTGCTCCTCAGCACTTGGGGCTTCTTGTCCAGGGACCAGCAGGCCAGAAGGTGACCATCTAGGCAGGGTTCGTTAACCCTGATCAAGTGGAGGAGGTTGGGTTGCCATTATACACCAGGGACAGGGAGTAATATGTGTGACATCCAGATAATCCACATGGTGTCTCCAAGTTCTTTGTCACCCAGCTGTGACAGAGATGGTTAATGCATAGGGCAGTGATCCTTGAGAAGACATGGTGATCAGAGGTTGGGCCCCTCAGAGATGAAGGCCTGAGTTGTTGCAGTAGGTCAGCCACCATGACCGGCAGAGGTGATAACCGTGGGTGAGGGGAACTAGAAGAGACTGTGGAGGAGGGAGAAATGGCAGTCATGGGCTGGGGCCCAGTTGCTACACCTTGGGTTCATTCTACTAAAGTTTTTTCTTCAAAGGTTTCGTCAGGAATTGAGGCCTGCTGGAGTCCCGGGGAACTGCCCCCAAAACGTACACAAAGAATGGATTTACATAGCACAAGGAGTGCACTATGGTGGACACAAGATGTGCTGCCTAAGTGTCTCCTCAAGGAAGGACTATTGCTCCAGCTGTAGGTGTTAGTCAGCAGTGAGCTTCAGTGGTCTGGCCCTGCGAAATGTGCCTCAGCTGAAGAGAGCCTAACCCCAAGAGTCTTAGAGACAGCCCACAGCCAATGACTAATCACAGTGGGGGTAAAGAGGCCAAGTCATTTTGGTTCATCTGGAGACAACTCTGATGGGCATAGGTGCTCCAGAACTCCTGTGGGTTGGCCAGACTTTGTTGGGCCATATCATAGTTGGCCTTCTCTTTCTTCCTCATCTTGTTCCACTCCTTCCGTTGGTGTTCACAGATAACCATCATCATGTGAAATCCAACCTGTGATTATAGTCAGGATCTCTGGGGAATCAGAGAAGTTCTAGTAAAAAGAGAACTGCTTCAGAAAAGGAGACCTAAAATCTAGTTCAGAGTCTAGCTCTGACCAGTTCTGCGTTCATGAATCATTCCCTTCCACTCCAAATTCAAGTTTTATCATCAACAAAACTGGGATAAAACCTACAAACTTCTGGTTATAAAAAATAGTGGAGATAAAAAGTACAGCATAGGGAATATAGTCAATAATATTGTAGTTAATGTTGTAGGGGAAACAAACAAACCTGGGATAAAGCCATCGTGCCCTGTGTATAGTACTTCATATTTTCCAAACTTGTTCTCGTCATTCTAGAGCAGAGATTCTCAATCCTGCCTGCATGTTAATTTCATGGGTGGGGCATTCTAAACCATATCAATGTCCAGGACTCACCCACAGAGAATCTGTTGCATTTGGCCTGCAGTGAGGTCTGGGTATGATAAAAACCCTTTGCGTGATTATTTGTGTCTGGGATGAGAACTACTTCTCTAGGGAGAACCTGGAATCTCAGAATCTTAAGTTCTTGCTTTCCATGTATTGACGATGTGGTCTTAGATAGTCCTGAGCAGTTCTCTGAGCCTCAAATCCCTTGTCTGGAAAGTGAGGGTAATGGTAAAACTGACCTCTGGAGTTGTTTTGAAGATTAAATGAAAGTGTATATGCAAAACTTTTCACAAACTATAGAAATGTTAGTTTTTGTCATATGTGATAACATTTACTTCTGTCAATTGTTAGTTTATAAACAAGAAAAGGGAAATTAGGACTCATAGGTTTTCCACTTTGGCTAGAGCTTTTGAAAGAGCAAAGAAATTGCACAGAGATCCTGGTTTAGTTTCCAGGATGGAGGCCTAGGTCTCTGAGTTTCTAAAAAGCATCACAGGCAAATCCGGGGCCTGCACACCAGATTTGCCTGTGATGCTTTTTAGAAACTCAGACACTTTAAAGACTTTTGACTAAATGACCTGTCTAAAGTTCACACAGCCAATTAAGTAAAAAAGTCAAGACTCAAATCTCAACTTTTCTAGGCCTCTCTTGAGTTTTCTCTGCTATCATTCATACTGAGTTTTCATTCTTGCACATATATCTTATCATATATTATGTGTTAGTCATGAACTATAATAATAGAGATAAGAGGGATTTTGAATTTAAAACATTGTATAAATATAATGTACTATGGTTATTAAATATTAAAATAATTACTCCTATTCCATTAGAACTAAACCATGTGATTTGTGTGCTTTTAATGACTAAAAGGTGAAACTTTATAGGTAACATAAGATACTTTTAAGACTATGTGAACCAAGCATAAATTAAACGAAGTGACGCCAAGGCTGAAATAATGTAAGCAAACATAAAATGAAACATTTCAGGGAAGTCAGAGTCGAGTAATGTACTGCAACCGTCCTATTCCGCTGTCCTGAACACTGACTTAATTTGGCATCACAAAGGAAGAGAATAGCATAAAGACAGAGAAAAGAGAAATAGAGAAATGAAGATCATTTTAGTGTGATCATGACCAAGCCATTCATATTTCTCATATAGCCTGGAAACAATCTCATACTTATTGGAAGATGTGACCTTTAAATGTTCCTTACTTGCAAAAAGACAAATATTCTAGAAGCCGAGTGTGAGCTTATGGAGTCATCTGTCCTGCCTGCTCTTCGATTGGAGGCTACTGCAGGGAGAGTGCAAATTGTAGATGAGCAAATGTGTTACTTATTCTTTTCATTTGCAGACTTAGGGTAAGCTTCCGTTGACAGTTCCCTGATTTCTTTAACATAGCAAATCTTTAATCAGTCTAGAAATGTTAAAATGTGATTTTTTACAGTGAATTGACCTGAGTTGAGTACTTGAGTTGAAATGTGTATTTTTCCCCCTCAAAAGCTGACTTGTAGGGAAAAAAAATCAGATATTCTATGATATACTTTGCCTTAGTGACAAGATGTTTTTGGGGAAATCATCCAAGCTTGAAATAAAATCTTTATTGAAAGTGATTCTACATTCATGCCAGTCAGATACATTGTAGGATTAGACCAGATATCCCAGGGGAAAACTGCAGTGTATGCACCAGGCAGAGTGGATTATTTGGACCTCCTGTCAGTTCTTAACTTCCTGACAATGGCTGAAGCATTCACGGCCGCTACAACTCTGTTTTCATCTTTATTTTGAGAGAAAGTTAATACGCTTTACCTTAACTACACCAAATGTACTGGAAAATGACCCAGTAATAAGATACACCCCGCCTACCAAGTGATATCTATATGTAGAGAGCATTTAGTTGTGCATTTTAAGGACAAAAATATGAGCAGCAAATGACTGAAAGATATTGCGATAATTTTTTCTAGTTGAACTTTTAAATTTTTCTGGCAAAGCGTCCTGTGTCTTGTCTTAAAATGTGTGTATATATATATATATATATATATATATATATATATATAATCATGGAGCCAAGTAAATGATTTTCATTTTAATTTACTTTCAAATGGCAGGGCAGCCTTTATTATTATTATTACTATCATTATTATTACAATTAAGGAGTAATTAGGTTATCAATGTTATTTGATGTCAAAAAGAAAGACACAGGTGTGTCAGGTGACATTTACTTCAACTTAGGGAATCAACAACAGCTTAGGATGTTGCTTTTGGAAAAATCACAGAATTTTTTGGGGGGGCATAATTAACACTGTAACTAAAGAGGGGAGAATAAGGCATACCTTCAAATTCAGACTTTATTCTGATTCATTGTGAAAACAACACATCATTGTTGTTCTAGAGGAAAGGGAAAGACATGACCCCCAATAGATGTCTGATAATAACCACGTTCATTTAAAAATTCAGAACTTAATTTTATAATTCTCATTTTTTGGTTGTATATTCTAAAATTCTTTGCTGTCACATCATCAAAGAATGGAGCAAGAAGATGAAGTGGTCCATGACTCAAGTTTAAGGACAGAAATGATAGTCCAGTATCATGCTCCCAAAAGTTATAACCTACTCCCCTAGACAGAGAAGTCTCAATGTGAAAAGAGTACGTGTTCTGACAACCGTATTGCCTATCCGAGCAATGCCTTGGTTAAAAAATTAAGTTAAAACTTAAGTTTAAAAAACTTTGTATTTAAATTTAAAAGGATCCTAAATAACCTTCAGTGGGTGACTGGATAAGCATACGGTTGGACCTACTTTGGAATATCATTCAGCGATAAAAAGGAAAGAGCCATCAAACCATGAAAAGATGTGAAGGAATCTTGAAGGCATATTACTTAGTGAAAGAGGCCAGTCTGGTAAGGCTGCATACTGCATGCAAGTATCTGGCACTCTGGAAAAGGCAGAACTCTCGGATAGTAAAAGATCAGTGGTTGTCAGGAGTCAGCAGGGAGGGGGAGAGGGAGAAGGAGGCAGAGCACAGAGGATTTTTAGGGCAACGAAACTGTTCTGTATGATACTACAGTGGTGGATACGCGTCACTATACATTGTCAAAATCTATGTAATCTACAACTGTAAGAGTGAACCTTAAGGCAAACTACAGACTCTAGTTAGTAATAATGTATTGGTATTGGCTCATCAATTTCAGCAAATGTACCACACTAATGCAAGATGTTAATAATAGGGCAAACTGTGTGTGTGTGCTGGGGGAGGACATGGGAACTCTTTACAGTTTCTGCTCAGGTTTCTATAAACCTAAATCTGTTCTGAAAAATAGAATCTATTAATTAAAAAAAAGTAAAAAAAAGAAAAAAAGATAACGACAGCAGATTGCATACATTCAGGGTCCAGAGGTCAGTTTCCCCGCTCATCTATCGTCACGGCCACGCACATCTGACTTGCTTTGCACTCTGTGTCATTCACCATATCCGAAACCATATTTAAGCCTGTTTCTGCTAAGGAGGCTTTAAAAATTGTATTCTGATCACTTCCGTATTTGCTTTCTTGGCATTTAAACATTCAGATTGTATTACATGGTTGTTGACGTGTTTTATTTTTATCTCTAAGTTATTTCATGCACATATGTTTTATCTCCCTCAATTAGATTGCAGAATCTTTGACTTCAGGGGGTATGTCACCTTCAGCTTTACTCCTATTTTCCCTTGCAGTGGAAAGTGTAGGCATTCTATAACTTCTTATAATTATAGTTTTTACTTTATAGGTGGTTGAAAGGGTAAGATTTTTCCTCATCTGGATGCCTTTTTGCTCCAGCATAAAGGGAGGTAACCTGAACAGAAATGAGGAACTCCCCCATATTATTCCATCTACACTTGCAACAAAGCTGTCCACAGTCCTCCTCTTAGCTGTTCTCTCTGAGGTCCAAGAAGGAGAGCCAAGTTCATCAGCTAGGCTGTTAAGTCTCTTTCTGTGTCATTCCTCCTTCCTTTTCTACTTTCTCCTGTCTTCTCTTTATTTTTTTTTACTGTCTCTGGGAAAAATTACAGAGAATGACCAGAGAATATAATTGGGAAATACAACAATCGAAAAGTAACATGTAGATGAGTTTTTTTGGAAAAGGAAATTTCAGTAAGTGCAAAACATCATCCTCGAATGCGCCATTCAAAGGTTTTATGAGGTAGTATGAAATTACGTTAGGTTAAGGTGTCAAAAATAGAATGCAGGCGTTAGGAGGTTTGTGTTGGAAGGTCTTGCTTCCTGACAGATAATGTCTACATCACCCAACTGAGAAAGAATCCATTTCACTGACCTACAGGATTGTGTAGTGATCCGGGAGGCCTACCCGCCCAGATTACCACAGACACCTGGAGGAAAAGGTGATTCCGTGAGGAAGCTTTCATCTCGTTAGTGTCCACCCATTTCACTGCTCGGATGGAAGGTCAACCTGTACAAAGAAACGGAAAGCCTGCCTTTCTTCCCTGACTCCACTTTCTACCATGTGCAGGACTTGAGGGATTCACTTAGCCTTCCTCAGCAACAACCTCCCCTTTTGGAAATGTAGATGGTTGGTCTGGATGATTTCTAATTGCCTGAGCTCCAAACCCTATTGCTGAGCAATGTAACCTAAAAAAAAAAAAAAAAAAAGTCTAAACCCTTTTTTCTTCCTCAAACTTGAGATAATTTGTAAGGAAAGTTGACAAGTTCGGCAACACATGGCAAGCATAGCCATCAATTGCAAAATAAGGGAACCCTGAAATGTTAGGGGTTTGTAGTAATATTTTACATTATGTGTGTATACTTTCATGTATATGTTTACACATACTTTATATGTTATGCAAAGGGTGTGTATGTATATCTTTACAATAAGATATACATTTATTTATTAAAATAAAGAATGAAACAAAAAGGCAGACACTAGGGATTTTTAAGGAAACAGACATGAGCCTCCTGTTCTCTTGGAAGCATAAGGGTGTGTCTGTAGTCTGCATTTTTGTTTTCATAACACCTATGAAAGAATGGTGGCAAGGGACCAAGAGACCCGCTCTGGCAGAGGACGATACACAGGTTTGCTTTACCTGGCTGATGCTGGCTGTCTGCTCCGCAGGGAAGGACCCTGACGTTGAAGCTGCAGTGTGAAAGGGTGATGTGAACAATAATGCCTACATGGGATTTGGATGGAGAATGGTAGCCTAGGTGCCAGGAATGTGCCATTCAGTGGAAAAGTCATTTCAAAAGGAAATCGGATACATCCACAGAAGTAATACCAGGTATCCTTGAATGAGAAGAAATCCGGGAACTTGAGAAGCAAGCTGCTGGGGGGTATTTGAACCAAGTTACCCTTAAGTGAGTACAGGAAAAAAAAAAGAGAGAGAGAGAGAGAGAGAGAGAGAAAATTATAGCTGTATAGAGGTGTCAAAGTAGACAAATAGTGACTTTAGAAATATATTAGAATTTGTTTTCAAAGAGAACTATTTGAAACAGATTTAAGGAAATATATATAAAAGAGATATGCTTTGATGGTCTCCCAGATTAACACACACATACCTGCTTCGCTTTAAAAAAAATGTACAATATTCATAATATGGATTTTTAAAACCCAGTTCCCAATGGATGTACATTACCCCTCCACTTCACCCCCATGTTCTGTTGACCTTAGAATCATCGAAAGATCAAGCCTTTCTGTGGCTGTATGCACACATTGAAGACAGAGTCATAGAAAGGAAAAAATATAGTCTCTTAATGGTTAAAAAAAAATCTACTAATGTCAGTTGTTAAGTGGTAATTTTATTAAACAGTGATAATAGAAAGAGGGAAGATATACAAGGCTGCTGAATAGAAGGGTCAATGGATTCTATTTATTTTGTGTTTATACATTTGTACTCCTGCATGGCGCCTCCTCGAAATGCCTTATCTGGAAGGATTACTAATATGACAACACTCCTGATTTATGGAAGCCCAATTAGGTTAAACAGTTTGATTCATTTCAATTGGATAAAAAAATCTCTTGTTGAATCTGAATTCTTGCTTTGCAACGAACACAAACTCACACTCATTATTACTTATGGTGCTTTTCTTTATGGATGAAGTGCTTTCCAGCCAAGTAGCAGTAGTCACCAGCTGATGACCATAAGGAAAGGCAAACACTGTCAGTAGAATAACATCCTTAGCCAAGTGTTTATGTTGGATACATATACAATACATAACTGTTCTTAACTAATGATACAAAGTCGGCCTCCCCAAGTTTCTCCCTTTGTATTATTTCTTGCCACCCATGTGTTGAGCAAGATTTTCTCAGGACCTAAGCCCCACCCTTAAAGTGAGTTCTGCTTTTTTGCAAGCTGGATTTATTCTTTCTAGCTTCCAAGTGAATATCATGCATCAAATAGCTGTGAGTTAGTTATAAATACAGTTGTGGTGATGTGACTGTTAATGTAGTTTCCAGAGGTGATTAATTTATGTACAGAGTATCTTAAACAAATAAATGATCTGGATAATTTGGTATTTTTAAATGTTGTCCTTTATAATCTTTTCTTTATGTTTTCTTTCTAAACTTATTGATTTACTATATTCTCAATTAAGATATTTTTTTCTTTTCTCCTGTAGGCAAGGAAAACAACTACATCTTCCTACTCAGAACTTTATTTTCTTCTTCTTGCTCCAACTTTCCTTGTTTTAAATTTTCTCTAACCTACAACCTGGAATTTTTTCTTCAGTTGGCTAACATAATGTTTTACTGGGATTCTTCTGACCAGATATTCGCTTGATAGGTTCAGCACCAAGCTGCAGGATCTGCCAAGCTACTGGGATAGAGGAGTAAGGCATTGGACATTAGGGGTGAGGGGAAGGCAGCTACATTAGACAGAAGCTGGTGCAGTCCACAATATGACTCTAGGGGCTACAAGAAAAGAGTCAGTACAGAGATCATAAGAAGCTAGGGCAGCACAGGTTGGTAAAATCATTTCTAAAAGCCCGTGGCCAGTATGTTGACTAATACAACAAAATAAAAATGAAAAAAGAAAAAAAATGAAAAAAACAAAAATAAAAGCCCATGGCCAGGAGATGAGCAATATTTGTGGGAACAACGTGGTGATTGTTTAAGTCAATATGCCACCATCAGCAGACATACATTTACTTATTTTTCCCGACAGAAGCCTTTAGAGATAGGTGCTATTAATATACCCATTTTAAAGGTGGGAAACTTGAGGCTTAGGCAGGCTGTCTAGTGTCACAAAGAAATGGTTGTGCCAAGATTTAAACCCACATCATTTGGGTGCAGAATCCAAACTGTTCTATCGTTGTCCCTCTGTCCTTCCCATACCTCATTGATTTTTCTGTTTGCTGTTAGTCCTGGGTCTCTTTACTTTCCAGTCAGATAGCCCTTGTCTCTGTACCCAAAGCTCTGAGCCAGCCTGTCCCCCTCCTTCCCCTAGTCCCAGCTCACTTAACCCCAGCCTGGGTAAGAGCCCCAGGCCCCTTGCTTTCCTGGCAGGAGAATAAAGACAGCTGGCAGTGAGAAAAGTCTGTGAAGGAGAATATGAGCACAGTCGTGGTTATGGCTTTGCTGTCTGAGAACTCCCTCTGTCAGGGAACTGTGTTGGCTTCCCACACTTGCTACATGGACAGATGTTTTCAATTATTATCACTGACAAGCCTCCAGGCCAGGTTCTTTTCTGATTGGCTGTTCCTGGACTCAGAGGGGAATAAAGGAAACTGAGGCTAGGACACAAAACACCTCAGTCATCACTTTAATCATGTTTCTCCAAAGCAACTGGTTGAGTTGGACAGTTCACCCAGAATTGGAATCCTTTTGTAAACACAGAGTCAATTTCCTTTTAAACCTTTCTTTCATTCTGGTTTCAATTTTTCTGCCCATAGTTCTTCTGACATTATAAGAGTGAGACATTTGTCATTTCTTTACCAATTCTTTCCTTTTGTTGTTCTTCCAGAGTTTCGGGTACATAACTAAAATATAGTGGGAGTTGCGATTCAGTGAAATTTAACTTGATACTGCTAGACGTGGCATTACAAAGTAGTCTGCAGAAATGACCTAGGTCTCCTCTGGAATCACTGATAGCATCCGATGTTTCCATCTACAGTAACCTGAGGATGTTGTACCCTATGTCAGAAGCTATTCCTCACGTATGTTTTGCACTAAACACAGGGTTTCTGGGAGCCGTTTGACACACCCCTCCTGCATTACTGGGACTGTTGTCTGCCATTCTAGCTAATAATTTTATCAGCTCTAATTATCCTGATTTCCTTTCTTACCATCTCTCTTGTGTCCTAGGAAGAGCCAATGATCAACTGATCCCGAAGGAGATCTTAGAGAAGTCTCGGCATGGTCAATAATAGAAAAGAATGTAGACATGGTTCCCACAAGCCACCCTGACATTCACCCCTCTGAATACTTTCTCCTTCAATGGGAGTAATTATATTTGATACTACTCGGTCTCTAAGCTTTCATTGTTTATTCCTCCCTTCCTGTTTCTATAAATTAGGAGGGAAAACTAGACCATCAGGTGGATTAAAGCTTTTTAAATTCGTTTTTATTCCCCATTCTTTTTGTCGTTTATCTGGTTAGAAAAAAATGTATTCAAGATGCTCCAGTGTTTCTGCATATTAGTTTTATGTTCTTTTGATGTCCTGAAATTAGGTTTGTGTGTGGTCCATCTTGCTCAAGACGCCAAACTGCCTTGTCTCGGCTGCCATGTTAAAAACAATCCCAGCAGACATGCAAGTCATTAAATGTATTTGGTAAAACAGAAAAAATCCATAGACAATCCTGAAGGCTTGTGTCTCTATTTTAATTTCTGAAAAATGTCTCCTTGACTTTCAAACTAAACTTTTTATTTTAAGCCCAAAGGTAAAATATTATAAGATGTTAATTCATCCTTTTCAAAAAAGGCACATGAGGGTTAAAACATATGCTTTCTTCTTCACTCAGAAAAAAAAAATCATTCCAACCTTTTGGGGGGATCACATATAGCTCTAAAACAGCTGAAGCTAAAAACATCAAAGTTGGCATGACTTCAGTTATCACTGAATCAGGAAGATCAAGCCAAGTTTTTGAAGAAAATGGTTGAGCATTTTAAAAATAAAAGAAGTTAAAATGCTCTTTCTGAGCATGCTCAGTGGGAGATTTTTAAATATTTTCTTTAGGTTGGCTTTATTTTGCTCATCACTTTGGAAAAATTTCAACAAAAGCTATCTAATTAGTCTTCATTAATATTGTTCACTAATGCCCTAGCCAAGGTCCAAGTGTCTGTCACCTGCTAAGGTGACTTTTTCATCATGTATGCCAAGGGGCCACTACTGCTCAGGGCCGGTGAGTTGCCTTGGTCTCTTACCTCTCTGTCGCTGTCTGGTTCAGTGATTGGGGTGGTACCAGTATGGGAGAGGGGGATGAATGACTGGATGTTCACGTCGTTTCACAACAATTCAGAACACTGAATATAGCGGGTAAATCTTGCCGGTTTTATTTTTCTCTCTCGATCATCCACAGTTTCAGTATTTCCCCCAAAAATGAATAGGATGGTTTTAGTCTTTGAAAAACAAGAGGCAGTTTAAATCAACTCTCAAGCATATAAATATGGTCCTCAAACTGGAAACTGAATAGACCTGGTGCTCACGGTTCCCCGAGAGCATTTCATTCCCTTTTAGGCATTAAGTAGCTCATGCTGTGCCACTGACAGTTTGGGGCCTGCATTTATTTTGCAATAAGACAGTAAACTGCCCCTGCTTTACCTGGGACGAGGTAAATTGACAGACCAGGAGAATTGTTGACACTGTACTTGTTATCACCGCCATCCGACACTGTCTCAAGATGTAAATTTCTCAAGTGGTATCAACAGCCTGGTGAGAATATTGCTTCTTATAGAGCTCTTTTACTAGTTTCAACACTGCAATTTCAAGAATTTTCTTTACTGGAGTTCACAGTGAAATCCTCCAATAGCGTTTTTCAATGGAGGAAATATCTTGCATGTATAATAGCCCAAGGGAATTGCATCGCTGGTGAGATTACCTCTCTACCTGTCTAAATTGCACTGAATCTATAAATTGTCAAGAGGTAGATTCTGACGTGACTGTTGTTCAGAATAGGCAGTCAGACAGTGATAGCCAGAAGGGTTGGGACAATACAGGGGTAGCCCAGCAGCCTGCTTGCAGGTCACTTTAGTTATATAAATCCACACCTAAGTTAAAAAGATGCAATTATGCTCAACGTATAATTTCAAGTATACTAGGAAAAAAGCATTTTAATAACTGGCAATGGAATTCCTCTTAAGGGAGAAAAAGCATCTTTTTTCTTTCTTTCTTTCTTTCTTTCTTTCTTTCTTTCTTTCTTTCTTTCTTAACAAAACATTTTGCTGGACCATTTTTGTTGTGGAAGAAAATCCTTAGAACACAGTCAGAAAAAGTTAACCAAATTCTCTGTATAAAACATGAAATGAACTGAGGAAGGTTGTATGCAAAAAGAATGTGAAAGAAGAGCATTGGGGCAGAGTGACATGGTGGGAAGTGGGAGGCCCAATGGAAAAGACAACCCATGAAATTTTTTTAGTGGTGTGGAGAGGATGGCCAAGGAGCTTTTTAGTAATGGGGATGCCTATCATTTAAGTTTAAATTTTAAATCATGTGCTAGGCTGGGTGTGATGTAATCTTTCCATCCTCCATGAATCTTCAGCAAACGTCTACCAAGTGCTATATCCTGGGGCAAGCTTTTGGAAAGCAAAGCAAAGGAATTGTCAAGGCCAGGGACCACTGGCAAAGTGGTGAGACGTGCATCAGTTGTGGGTTCAGTTGAAGGAGGAAATCAGGCCAGAAACAACTAGATGCAAGGTAAATCCTTTCTGATAACCTGAGAGACACTGGGTTTCTAGTTTGATAAGGATTGGAGGTTTGGACTCATTTTATTTTAAATTTGATAGGAATGATGATGGAGACTGACAAAGGAGATTTCCTAAGGATTCTCGGTGTCATCGCTGGCCTGCCTCA
The DNA here is from genome assembly GCF_023065955.2 of Ursus arctos. NCBI lineage: Eukaryota > Metazoa > Chordata > Mammalia > Carnivora > Ursidae > Ursus > Ursus arctos. The sequence goes on along the minus strand of NW_026622763.1, from coordinate 27,072,824 downwards.
GCTGTACCCGTTTCTTTGAAAGAGCCGATGGATCCCGCCAGGCATGACTAATCCCAGCAAGCAGCAGGACTGAGCTGTGCGCTCCCAGTTCTCCCAGATGACACTTCTGCCTGTGGTTTTGATTCTTGGTTCTGCCTTTCATTTCCCCTTGAGGACCAGAGCCCAGCTCTGAACCCCAGATGGATTGCTGGGCACCTCAACTATCTCACCTAATTTTTGCCACCTCCTTTTTCCTAAGGCTACTGTCTCTTTCTGCTCTCTAGAATGGGTATCGTTGCCTGTCCCCAAACACAGGTCACAGAGCCTTCCAAGATAGAGTTGGCCGCAGCTGGGCTCTCTTAGTCCCATTATGTGGATCATTCTTTTCAGCTTGAAAACCATTAGTGATTTTCTATTGCCTGTTAGGCAAAATCCCAGTTCCTTACTAAGGCATACTAGTTCTTTCATAACCTGGTTCCAGCTTCTCTTTCCAGTTCCCTCTAACCCCCATTCAATGTTCTCCATAAGCACTGACCAGAATATTCCTTTTTCTCCCAGTGGGTAGACCTGGTCATATTTCCATATGGTTGTTTGGACCAGGGGTGGAGGCTTGAACCAAGGAATGGGACCAAACACAGTGTCTTTCTTGGCACCTAAACTCGGTGTTAAGAAGGATGCTCTAGTCTGTGCAAATGGCTGGTAATGTAAGTTCTTTACAGAGCGGAACGTATGATTTGGATTGTGTAACTATTTCAATTCATGGACTAAGAACAACAAACTAAAAAGAACGCCTTGGCTCATAAATCTTTTTCTAACCAAAAGTAATGATTAAACTTTAAATTGTTACTTACACCCAAATATTGATATTATAATGACTACAGAAGACATATTTCACATAAATGGTGAAATCAGGGTGTGTGGGTGGCTCGGTCGGTTAAGCATGGAACTCTCAGTGTCCTGAGATTGAGCCCCAAGTCCGGCTGCCAGCTGAGCAGGGAGTCTGCTTCTCTCTCTCTTCCGCTCCATCGGCCCCTCCCCATGCTCACGTGCGTGCGCTCTCTCTCTCACTCACTCTCTCTCACTCATAAGAAATAAATAAAATCTTTTAAAAAATGGGAAAGTCAGTCAATCTCCATGATGCTCCAATAGAGAACTGGAGGTTGTACAAACCTAAGGAATTGATCTGGTTCAAGTCACCTTTAACCAGCAAGCCATCCTATACATTACTGGTGTCTGCTGGGTGGCCGGTGATGAGAAAAATCCAACTTCTAACATGCAGTTAAGGATTGGAATATAATTTTGTTGCTTAGGACTCTTTAATACCTCCCAGACCACAGTGAAAGGCATGTGCCTTCTGGATTTGACCAATTCTGCATGATAGATTATTTTCTACTCCCATCATAAAATTTAACTTTCTGAGGTACAGATTGAACTACTTCCAATACTCTTCTCAGAAGTATCTGTTTACACGTAAGAACTTCATTAGATTTCAGTCTTTAATGACTCTTACCTAAAACTTAACAGAGTCATTAATCTCTCCAAACCCCCAATTTTAAAATATATAAGCTTCCAATACTTTCCATTTTTGTGGAAGTCTGATTTTGAAATTTGCAAGACAGTAAACAAATAAGTTTCAAAAATCTTCATGAGATCACAATGAAGAATGGAAAGAATCGTTCCTTAATTTTATGCATTCGGACAGGTGCATGTGGAAAGCATATTCTAATCTCCTTTCAGGTTCTACCCAATGGATAGTATCATTTCAATGTGTGAGACAAGTTTCTATCTTCTCGTTCTTAGAAATGAACATATAACCTATTATTTAAGACTAGAGTTAGAAATGGATTTAGGGCAGCACCAAGTATCCATCCTTCGTGTTCCACCATTTTCTACTGTCCTGCTTTATTTTGCCCAATACAAAGCTGTGACTCTGGAATGACAAAACTGATTCCAGAAGTCATGTTTATAATTCTGGTTATAGAGTTTTAAGCCTATCAGCTATAGAAGACTGTTTAAAAATACAAGTAAATATGCCAAATATGCCAAATTTTCAAGAACTAGGGACGTACAAGAAGATGAGGAGAAGCAAAAAGACAGCTGAAGTACCATAGAAGCTCTCTTGGCTGACTTGTACTTAGCCAGCTCTCTATTTCCTCTGCAAAATATACTGACCAATGCCCACAATACACTGGATCTTCGTGGCTAGTTAATGACTCAACTGTGCACATCTGTTCCCACTAGGAGGAAGTCCCAGGAGAGAGTCTCAAACAAGTTTATGCCAGTTGTACCTATTATTATAATTATGTAATTTAATTAAATATTATGTAAACTGATGAAATATGAGAGGAATAAGGAAGAGAGTTGCTTCGGGGAGCACTTTCTTTGAAGAGAGGATAAATTTGACTCTATCTAAAATTATGAAAGGGTTTTCTCTGAAGATGGGGGTAGGTCTGGGTGAACCCTTAAGGTCTTTCCCAAAGCTATCATCATAGATATTTCTTGGGTCTTTTTTTTTTTTTTTTAAGATTTTAATGTTTAAGTCGTCTCTACACCCAAGGTGGGGCTCGAACTTACAGTCTTAAGATCAAGAGTCCCATGCTTCACCGGCTGAGCCAGCCAGGCACCTCTAGTTTTGGGGTTTTAAAATTTTGCCTTCTCTTCGATTTAGTCCCTCATTAGATTTCATATGATCATAGTTTCCAACTACCATTTCCTGAATACTTACTGTGTGCCAGGCACTGTGTAATGAGATTTGTTTGCATTATCTTACTTGATATCCATAGTAATAACTATTAATTATTGAACAATTACCTTATGTGCTTGGCCTTATGCTGAGCAGATCATATATATTGTCTGTTTAATTCTTACAATACACCTATTTTTAGATATGCAAATCGAAGCGTGGAATGAATGAGAACTTTGTCTATATTCATACAACTAATAAGTAAAAGACCTGGGATTGAAACTCAGCTCTATTTAACTCCAAAGCCTTCTCTCTTATTACTATACTGTATGACTTCCACATACAGACTCCTTAAGGAGCCGCCTTATTTATTTTTGTAGCTTCAGTGCCTAGTTCAGTGCCTATCCCACCATAGGGACTCATTAGTGTTGCATAGATGAAGGAATGCATGGATGGATGGATAAATTTATTTCAGTTCTGCTCGATGGACCTTGATGTCAGTTTTCTAGAAAATGGGAATAAGAGATAGGAAACCTTCCTTATTTATAGATATCAGTGTCCCTTAATGTGACTTAGCCTTCATTTACCCCTACTGATTGAAGTATTATGATAAGAGATAGAATAGTGATGTTGGGAAAATAAGAGATTGTAGCTAAAATTTACTATTGTGGACATGTGATTTTTTTTTTTTTTTCCTCATTCTACTCATCATTGTTTCGTGCTTCTGGTGAGACCATCTTTGGGGAGAACTCTTTCTACCCCACTCCCAATCTCTGTGTTTTGAGTGGAGTTGACCTAGTCCTTGGCTCCAGGGATGGGCTTGTAGCCCACATCTGACTCATGAGAGCCCTGCATTCCTCTGCCACAGTGACTGGATTAGGAACAAATATGGAATAAACAAGGGATCCAAGCCAGGCCAAGGAGAATTATTCCTGGGAATTTTCTATTCCCACAACAAAAGAGAAGTTTGCTTGCCCCCGAGGATGCTAAGCTGGTACGATACAATCCTGCTGCTACCATCTTGCTGCCAGGAGGAAAGATTTTAAGTGAAAATGAGGCTAACCAAGAGATGAGCAGTTTAGAGATGGAAAGAGGCAAATTCCTGGCAATACCCTTAGGGCACTTGGATCTAGTCATGTCCAAAATCACATCTAATCATCGAACTTTCAGTTAAGTAACCCAATGAATGCTCTTTTTTGCCTGAACAGTTTGAGTTAGATTTCTGTCACTTGCACCACATTTAGCACATCTCAAGTACCTATAGAAATCTAGGAAATGTTTTCATAACGTTCATGATCGGGATCAAATGGATTGATCCCGAAACCATGGCTTGTAAACATTTAGAGGAGAAAGAGAAATTACATCTAAAACAAAGCAAAACCAAACAAAGTTATTCATAAAACTGAATCTAATATCTGGCTTTAATATCTCAGCCCTGGCTGCTGTTTTAATTTTGGTGCTTAGTAACACATTTTGCTCTTTGATTTAAAAGAAGACTCGCTAACCTGCTAAGTGAAATGGCTTGATTAAGAGAGAATACAGAACATTTCAGGATCTGTATTTTTTAGGGCTGTTCAGAGAGAGTCAGAATATTGAGGAGGAATACCCCCCACCATGTTTTAAAATTAATTCTTTAATTCAAGACTTCTTCAAGCAGTATTTGCTTCCTACTCACTTGCAGAACACACACTCATGTATACATATCCATGCAGAAACAGAAATCCATTCAGGTACAATCTAACTTGCAATCAAGAACTGCTAAAATAGGACCTTTATCATCAGCACAGCACATCCCAAAATGTCTTTGTAAAATAAATCAAATTATATGAGTTAATTGACTCCAGGCAACATCAGCAAGTGCAGGTGGAGACTGAATAACAGGATGTTTATTAATGAAGTACTATTAATCAAAATTGACAATACCAATTCCTATTTGTTGTATTTGAAAGCTACCTGCCCTGGTTATAGATATATTTGCTGAATTTTAAAACATAGTTTTGAAAAGGAAGACAAAGGATATAGTCACACATGGGATTTTTAGCTGTGGATTTTGGACTACTGATATTTTAAACGCTGAAAAGATACTCCTAAATGCAATTTGACAAGCAATGCCAAAGATGCCAGTGGTAATTAATTAGCACTTAATTGAGACCACAGAACAACAGGACATAGGAATTGGTACCCAGTGCCATTTCCCCCTCAGGCTCCATCTCATGAGGGTCAGGAGTGTGGCTGCACGCTGAAGGTCAGTAAGTAAATTGGGAGAACACATTGACACTGGACATTTCATGATGGATCTCCTTCACCCTTTGCTGCTGCCCCTGGCTATCTGTGCCGAGGAAAGGACTGTGATTGTTTGAAGGGGAAGTTAGTGTTCATGCACATCTAAACCAAGGTGAGCACTGCCCTCACATCCTAGACTAGTTAGGCTGGACACTTCACGAAAAGATGAGGTTTAGGAATCAAATATTAACATAAATGAGGGTAGGCCAAGATAAAAGAAAATTAAATTTAGAATAAAGATGTATTTGAATTTGTAGGCTTTGTTAGGTTATATTTAATTTTTTTTTGCAAAAATAAACTTAAATCAGGCTATTTTTTTTTAAGAAAAATAGATTATAGATACAATAATTACAGTTTGGACTTCTATGATGACTGTTAAAGACTTTGAAGACTCCCCACGATATAGAACCTTTATCTTCATAGCTAGGACTCTTTAACAAAGAGGAGAGAAAATTCTTGCTTCATACTCCATAGACTGAGCAAATGAAAAAATGGAAATGAATTCTTCTAGTCTCTGAATAAATCTAAAGATAGTCTCTGACTGAAAATTTATGGTAGCTTGTCTTATAACACGAGTTGGAGACATAGTTTGTTAAACTTGCCACAGTGTTTTCTGAAAAATAAAGTTGGGGCAGTTTTAATTTTTCTATTTTAGAATTGAAATCAGTACTGGAGGTACAGTTCATTGATGTAACTAGAAATTGAAATCTGGGTTCTTGCGTATCAAACCCTCAATCCACACAGATTATATTACTTTTGAAGGGCCTTCACTCTCCAAAATGGGCTCAGATAAAGTATAAATGTCATATATACATCTGGAAAAAGACTCTTCAGAGATCTGCTTTATTTGGTCACACACATGCCTGTAGTTAAAACAAATCAGATACCCATCCTTTCAACACTCTTAAAGAGGGCTTGACTCTGATTTGGAGGCCCTTGAGAATTTGTCATCGACAATAATATCCACTGACAAAGCAGAGGGCAATGACAATTTGGTAAGAAATACTCTCTCCCTTTTCCTAACTGATTCCCTTTCCATAGCTCATTCACTAAATTAAGTTGGTTCCCATGAACTGAGAGTCGCCTTAATGTCACTGCTGCTTACCACAACTGGAGAAATCTGAGCAAGGCCTTTCTTTATTAAAACTGAGGTGTTCGTGTGATATGACTGGAGTAGATCAGTGGTTCCCAGCCTCCATTACCATTAGAAAACACAACTGAAGGTGGCCTCCGTCATAAAATGTGCTTCTCTTTATTGTCTTGATATTAATTCACCAAGAAACTTCAAGAAAACCATATCTTTCAGTCTTAGTCACCCTCATCTCTGTGTTTTAAAATACCAGTTTGCGAATCTAATGGTGTTAGAAGAAAACTCATTTTAAAATTTAGATATTTGTACTGTTTCCTGGGATTTTTTTTTTTAATTCTATGAAAATCCCATCTCTCTTTCACTGGCCTCTAAACTCTTCTGATTTTAATACTGACAGGTTGTAGCTTTAAATACCCTCCTGGAACTCCACACATTTCAGATCTTCCCTGAAATACAACTTCATAATTACAGTCTTATGCTTGTCTGAAATGATACATAAGGCCATGAGCCACCCACTTCTATCTTCTCAGTAAACATTTCTGAACTTGTTCTGTAAATTTGAGCACCGGTTTTATTTTCTTAATTAATTTTATTATGTATTAAACTGATTTATACTTCCACTGTAGCAAATAAAAGCATTTATTGTATATAAAACATGCATTCAATATAAGAAAGTTAAAATACATTTAAAATGAGTAAGAAAACAAGAGCAGAGGGAAAATAAGGGGTGAGGTTAGTAGAATATTTCAGATGCATGCTCTAAAGTTCCAAATGCTTTCCAAGTTTGACTGGAGACTTGCTTCATTCCCTGTGAGTCAAATCACTTCCAGGTAGACTACCAGGGATCAAATTTACTGCTAACTTCTGAAAACATTTCTGTTTTCCTTGTACTTTCTATGTGACCACATCTGTTCAGAGACACCATGATTCAGAATTTCTTATTATTTTCACTTTTGCAAGTCAGACTGGTGCAGGGAACAGGTTCCATATTAATTTACTCATTCATTGATCTATTCATGAAATTCACAAATATTTAGTGACTTTTATGCGCAGGTTATTCAGACAGGAGGCAGTTTTGCGTAGAGGTTAGGCCTAGGATCTTTGGATTCAGACGGACCTGCGTTCTAACACTGACTGTACAACTTTTTAGTTGGCTGATCTAGGAAAAAAACATGGTACCTCTGGATGCTAGATTTTGGCTACATCAATTGAGCATAATGCCTCTTTTACACGGTTCCTAAATAGAGATAATATATTTTAAATATCCAGCAAAGTATGGGATGCACGGTTAGTGCTCAATAAATTGTGTCTATTCATGCTAGGCATTCTGGAAGAATTAAAAAAAAAACAAGGATAGCCTTTGGCCTACGACATTCACTATGCTGTGTGTAAGTGTCCAATTTACCTGTATGGCTGTTCATAAGAAGGGCTATGAGTTGAGAGTAGGGAAGATGTCTTCAGGTAGGGCCAGATCTCTGATCAAGCAAATCTTTTTTTTTTTTAATGATTTTATTATTTATTTATTTCATAGAGAGAGACAGCCAGCGAGAGAGGGAACACAAGCAGGGGGAGTGGGAGAGGGAGAAGCAGGCTCCTAGCGCAGAAGCCTGATGTGGGGCTCGATCCCAGAACGCCGGGATCACGCCCTGAGCCGAAGGCAGACGCTTAACAACTGCGCCACCCAGGCGCCCCTGATCAAGCAAATCTTAAAAAAGCTGGGCATCGAGTCAGATTCTTTGAAGGAGTGGTAGAATCTGGGATGGGCAGCCAGCATAGAGAGGAACCTAGATAGGAGCAGAAGAGTGTGGGCCACCCATCCTAGGTGGGGATGCAGGCAGTACAGTGGCATTGATGAGAAAATTCCTTCATTTGGGGGAGTGACACATTCAAGCATGGAAGTAGTGGTTGGAATTCCAGGTAAAGCTAAGACAGTGAGGAAGTACTGGCAATTTTATTGAAATTGGACATCTGTGAGAAATTATCCCCTTTGGTAACTGCAAATCTAAGAATCCTAACTCCATTTAACTACCCAGAATAACTAGCCAGCTGGAGCTCAAGTGCCTTCAAGGAGGCCCAATTCCATTTTTTCCCCACCGCTAAAGTAAACTTGTGCTATAGGACCTTTGAACTGGCCAGATGACGTGGGACTTCCCCAGGTTTGCTCATCTTTGAAATGAGAGGTTTGAACAGTTTCCCTTTGGGCGCTGACATCTTGAAGACCTATAAAGCGTTTCCCTATTGAAAGTGAGAATCAAGTTTAGATGCTCACTATTGCTGCTGTACCTCTCCTTGCCTTTTGAAGGTCTTTGGTTAAACTCCCGGATGTCTGCAAGAAAGCCTCTGCACACTGAATCAGAAAAAAAGAAAAAGAAAGAAGAAGAAGAAAAAGAAAAAAGGCCTTTCTCCTTCTTCTTTTCTTCTCCTTCTCCTTCTCCTTCTCCTTCTCCTTCTCCTTCTCCTTCTCCTTCTCCTTCTCCTTCTTCTTCTTCTTCTTCTTCTTTGTAAGCAGTGGCCTAGGTGTTGATTGGACTGAAATTCCACAGAACTAAAAACAAAACCAACTCCTTCCCCCACCTCCCAAAACAAAAACCTTCCATATGTGTCTCTCTGTGAAGCCACTTTACTACTTCCTGATTTTAAACTCAACAGTTACATTTTTAAAGAGACATCACACATTGGAATATAAACATGTGAAATCTAAATACGAAATATAATAAAGCAGCTTGAGCCATGCCACGCAATTTGAATTTTTGGATGTTGTTTTAATTTAGGGTAGTCAGGCACTTTCGACTTTTGAACTCTGTTTCTAGCTGGGCTGCTGTTACTTGGTGGGTTTCGAGATGAGTCCAGCAGCTTCTCAGTGGCTTTAGTTCACTCATTTTCAGAAGGTGCCCTATTCTCTGCTTTGCAGCATCCTTCCTCTGAGGGGCTCAGAGTATTTAAGCCTCAGAACAGCCCGATACACAAGGATATAGAGTCTGTCCGCATTACCAATTTGTGATAGTGAAAGACAAAGAAAGAACTGCGTATTTTTCTCGAACACAGGAAACACCCTTTTGTGATTTACAGATGATTATATTGTGTGTCTAGAACCAACCTAAGCTCCCAGCTCTGGGGATCACACAGTACTGCCCAGGGTGGTGACCAGCACTAAGCCCAAAGACACAATAAACATCCTCCTTACATTGGCTTCATTATTTCCTGAATTTCTACTCTATTATTTCTTCAATCATGTTGCTAATGATGTTCCTATGTTTCCAACAATATCCTTAAAGTAGGTTTCTATACCTGATGGTCTTTACTTTTCATAGACCACCCCAAGGAATCTAACTTTTCTCTACCTCCCTGACTCCCTTGCCTCCTCTGATCTGTGAAGTCCAATTAATGATCTCTATTTCTACCTTCCAGTGATCCCCCAGGGTCCCACCCTGTGTTCTACCACCCCTTCCAGTTTATGATTTCTCCCTCCCATCATCACAAAAATTCCTGAACTCGCACTTCTTCCAGAAAAAAACAAACACACACACAAACAAAAAACCCACCACCTTCACTGGCTAAATTCAAGACTAGGCAAGATAACTTTCAACATATACTTTCTACAAATGCATTTGGTCACTTTGATTTAAAGCAATCGAAATCATTACTTCATTAGGTTTTTAATCTGCATCTGGACTATCTCTGCTTTGTTGCCATCTGCCTTAGTTTCTATCTTCGTTGAGGGAGCGGGATGTGTCAAACGCACTTTCAGAAGGCTTTGAAGAGTATTATGAAAACTTGTTCCCTCATCTCACAAATATTTATTGAGTACCCACTACGTGTCAGACACTGGACCAGGTTCTGGCATAGTAGGAATGGACGACACACATTCACCACCTCAGAAGTTGCGTAAAGCAGAATTCTTTCAGTAGAAGGCAGAACTATGCAACGATGATAAGAAGTCAGAAAACAAAAATGAAGTGGATCAGGCAACAGTCCTATTGGCAAATGTGGGTGGCCAGTGAAAGTTTCTCCAGGGCTTTTCAGCTTGATGAAAGACTGTATTAAATTGAATGTCAAGCAGATTTGACCCGGGAAATAATGACCACTGAACAATATGCAGAGCATGATTGATTTCTACTTCCTGCATTGCTTAATAACCCCTTTAAAGTGTTATTGTAGTTGCTCTTGATGAGGGCAATTCATTTCCATTTTCTGAATTTTAGGTCTAAAACTATGCATTTGCTTTCTTGCTTTTTTCTTGGTTTTGTTGTTGGTTTATCAGAACAACACTCTACAAAAGCTCTCTGCTAAACTTCTTCAAGCTATTCAAGTAGCAGGGTAACTCAGACAAGTTTCTCTTCCCCTTTTCTCAAGGTAAGCATGCACATACAGACACCCACCTTCAGATTTTTTACTGGCATATCGGGGCAGGGGGGAGGGTGGGGGGCACTTGAGCGTCATCTAAGTCTGCAAACTGAGACCATAGCTCTGTGGCTTTGACTGTACTTCCCAGTGCTGAGTAGACTGCTGGGATTCCACAAATAAATAATAAAAATAATAATGATTTTTAAAGCATTTGGAAATGCTGAGTTGAAAGGTGTGGTGTAAGTGCACTGTTTTATTGTGAAAGCGGTATCTCTCGCATTATCTGCTCCTAATGGAGGGCGGCAGTAATGGAGAGTGAGGCACTTACGCCTGTAGACCAGGGTCCCTGAAGGCGGGGTGGAGCTCGGGCCGGCCCTGTGGTAACACTTACTGTACTCAGTGACTGCTTCCTTCCAGTCTAGCAAGAAGGTATGGGAACAGTCATGTTGCTGCTGCTGTTCCCCTGAACCTTCAAAAGTCATCTCTGTTTCTTATTGATGGAGAAAATGACTTAACAATCATACTGGAAAAATACCACAGATTTAAAAATATTAACTTAACTTTCAGTTTTGGTCGCAAATAAATACACATTTGGCATGGGACATGTCAGCCGCACGGATACGAAAATATCCTCGGTCTCTGTCATGGGCTGTATTTTGTACTCCCCAACCCCCAAATTCATTGGTTGAAGCCCTAACCCCTGTACCTCAGAATGTGGCTATATTTGGAGGTAAGGCCTTTGGTGATTAAGTTAAAATGACACCATTAGGTGGGCTCTTATCCAATACGATTGCTGTCTTTATAATAAGAAGAAATTGGGACCAAAACCACCAGGACTGTGTGCCCACAGAGGAAAGTCCCTGCGAGGACACAGTGAGAAGACGGTCATCTGCAAACCAAGAAGAGAGTTCTTAGAAGAAGCCAATCTGCTGACACTGTGCTCTTGGACTTTTAGCCTCCAGAGGTGTGAGAAATACATTTCCGTTGTTTACGTCGCCCAGTCTGTGGTATCTTGTTATAGCGGCCCTAGCAAGCTAATAGAGTCTGGGATGATCCAGATTTAGGATTCACACCGAACCATACAGTACGATATAGAAAAAGATATTTTTTATACAGTATGGTCTGAATGCTTTTCTACCCAAGTCCATAACTTTAATTATAAAATGAACATAACCTGTATTAAATTATGAATATGTTAACATATTGAATGGGGACAAGAAAAATAAGCACCAGATTTAGGCTACAGAGGCACTTGAAGGTAGAGTAAAAAAATCTGGTTTCCTTGACCACATTGTCATAATATGCATATATAACAGTTTATTGAATCCAGGCTGTGTAGACAACCAGAAGAACTCTGGCTCCATACTGTCACAATGCATGCCCACAACAAAGACTCAGGGAGAACAGCCCCTTTCATTCGATCTCTCTAAGTATTACCAACATGAGAGCTGAAAACCTTACCTCTGCCTGAAGTATATCTATGTATCCATGCATAAGTTATTAACTGGGCTCCCTGGGCTCTGCTGCTGAAAATATTAATATATTCAAATCTCATTCTAGCTACTGCAAAAAACAGTACATCAGATCAATGCATTAATATCCTTCTTAGACAAAAAGAAAATCTGGAATTATTTTTTAAAGTTTCTTTCTTGTTCCTTGGGCTCCTGCTGAAATATAGGTGATGTGTGGCCTAATAAGGTAAAGTGGCCAGAGTATAGGGTTGACTGCAGCCATAATACACTGTTCGTATTTGTACTTGAAATACAGCACTCTTTCCTGAGGATTATGTGCTGAGTACTGTTCCTAGCCTCCAAAGGCAGAAAAAAATTTTTTTTTAAATTTTACTTTCTTAGACATTTTGACTCAATGAAACGAAATGGACTGTACCTGAATGCCCTCTCACTGAAGAGAACGTGATTTTTAATGTGTCAGTCTCCTCACGTTTGTGGGCTGTGCGTCCTGGACACAAACACAGCCTTGAAGGAGTTGGGAGGCAAAGCTTTGCTAAGAACCGGCAAGTCAAGTGGGAACCGGAAGAAGTCAAGGCAGTGACGAGAGGGGTCATCCTTGCGACTTAGCCCTTTAGATGACGGCTCTGCATTTCTAGGTTCGCAAGTTAAGAGATATATATATAATGCCCAGCCTCTGCCCCATCCAGCCTTGCCTCTTTGCTATTGGCTGCACTGAAGGCCTTTTATCAATGACAACAAAGTAGGTGGTCTTCTACCTCTTCCTAGCTGTAGAAAAAAAAAAAAAAAACTGACATAATTTTTCACAGCCTGAAATAATTGTGGAAGTACAGATACTGGTTAGGATCACTATGAATTATTAGTGGAAAAGTGGGTCTCAGAAGTACGTTACATGTGAAATATTTTTCGTCACTTGAACATGTGCCGTCCAGAGCTGGCCCTGTTCTAGCCGTCACAGGGAACAAACATTTCACATTCACAGATGCTCCCAATTTGGTGCGGTTTGGAGTGTAATTTAGATCAAACGTCTCCATGTAAATGAGTCAGGGTTTCTTAATTAGGTGCCTCTAAAGCAAAACCTTGGACCACATCAGTAGGTGTGGGTGTGGTGCCCACAATACTGGAATCTTTCCTATAGACCAGGCTCTTAGTATCATTCAAATAGAGCTTTTTTTTTTTTTGGTTGTTTTTTTTTTTTCAGGCAATAATAAATCTGCAGATGGCATAGACAGAAAGACGCTACTTCAGAAGAGCTGTCTAAAAACACTGCCTCTTTGGCAAATGCCTTAAAGTAGGTCATTCTGCTGTGATTTAGCTTTTTCTTTAGATTTGATTGCCAGCTTTTTGTTCCCATTACAAGTAGGGTGCATTCCAGTCCACAGACTTGTTCTTAATTTTCCCAACTGGTATTTGTTTACTAGGATTTGCAGATCTTCATACGAAAATGGCCAATATCCTGTCACAGTGCTAATCACGCACTTGACCACAAAACGGAGTGGATCCGGGTGATAATCTGGCAATGCTGAAATATTAAATGCCTTAAACACCCAGGCTTCCCACAGCAAAACTGCGTTGATTTATACGGGTAGGTTTGTTGAAGTAATTGTCCCATCTTTTATACATGTGAAAAGAAGAGGTGACAGGATGTAAATGGAAAACTTTTACAAGCCATATAGCGGTTTGTATAGATATTCAGGTTATCTGCTTTTATACTTGTCATTGTTTGTGTTTTTTATAGGGGGAAAAATCATTGGGTCCCATTTCCCTATCGAGGCTTTGGGATTTACATGCAGAACCCCCTGCAGCATTAATGAGTCACCTGCATAAATCCCCTGGCAATCGATGGGCACATAGACCTAGTTTTGTTATATTAATTATTCCTCACAGAACCTTGACACTGACATTAAATGAGGCCTTAAAAAATCTTGATGAAGGTCTTAAGGTATCTTTTACTGTTCAAATATTAGCATTGCAAAAACTATGTCTAAAGCATTATTCATTTTGTGGTACGGCAGGGAAGGAGGGATGGAAATAAGAGCACAGGGAGCGAACTTTCTGGTCTTAACTCTTTATTGCCTAGAGGCTGGTTTTCCTAGGACTGGGTTATCATCCTCAAATTGTAATAATGATTAAAATAAATATTAAGATCATAATGAAAAAAAAAAAAAAGTCCTGAGTATGTTGTTTTCTCCAGATTGGTTTTGAATATGGTGTCTCCTCCACTGGCCAAGTTTTGTCTTGGCATGTTGGTGTTTTCAGGTGAATTCCAAAACGTCAGTTAAAAAAGAGTAACAAAGTGAACTCTGGAGAAGAGAGGACGATTATTGGCTAGGTATGTTGCAAGATGGCCTGGTAAGTATGTACTCAAGAAACAGACTGGGGAAACAGTTTGGTGTGCAATTTTCCTTCATACCAGTAAACTTCCTTTACTTAGAAAGCCCACGGAGTATACGGTTCTGATTAAGCAAACACTCTGGTGAAAAACATTTACATTATATTATCATCTGTGGATTAGCAGTCATCAAACAACACAATTAATATTAAAATTACAATGGACACCACATTGCCATCCTTTGATAATTCACAAGGAACTTCTGCATCTTGAAGCTCTCATTAGGAACTTGAGTTATCTTTGTGCTAGAGTGTGGTTATTAGAGATTTCTGACTGGTGGAATGACAGCTAATTGAAACTTGTTGGGATCCTCTTGGAGCGGAAGTTATTTGTTGAGTTATAGTATTTGATGATAACCTCTGGGTTTTTATGATGCCGATTATTCTGAATTAGCTGTTTACTTTCTTCTTTGCTTCCCTTTGCTGGTTAGTGATTCTTACTGGGCTTGTCCCTAAAGTGGTGTTTAATACCATCTTCTGTTTTTAGGCTTTAAATTTTTTGGTGAGGGCATCCACTTCCACAACTTGAAATACTAACCCTAAAACTCTGGTTCTGAATCTGCATTTTCTTTAATATCATAATTTCACTTACCCACCTGCTAAAGTGAGTCATTAAATACCTTCTGTTGAGCCAGCCTGTGCTAGTTACACAGGGCACTGCCAACTCCAAGAATAAATGATTTCTGCCCCCAAGGAATTAAAGTTAACCTCTGATGAGGAAAGGGTTAATTACAGTTTTACAGCTGGCTGGGTAGAGCTGTCAAAGGTGGCAGAAGGAGCTTGGGGCAGGATGCTGCCATCTCTTCGGTGCTGTGTGCTTTATAATGGCTTTATTTACAGGTAACTCTGAAGGAAGTCCTTCAAGTGTAGGTATCATAACCTCCTTTAACACAGAAGAGGAAACAGATGCTCTGATGAGCAGTGTATCCAAGTAACACTCTTAAAGAATCATCATCAGGACACAACCTTAGGTTTTTTGGTTATGAATCCAGTGATCTTTCTACTGTTTCTCTCTTGGCTTTAGTGCAAGATCAAGTGTCTGGGCTGGATGATGTGCTTGGATTTCCAAATCTGTCAAACTCTAAAATGGTCTGTAATCTTGGCTTTCACTTTCTTTATCTCATTTGATTACACACGTGTGTGCACACATGCACACACACACACACGCACACACAGACACACACCAAGGCAGATAAAGTTAAGCATTATTCCCATGCTGAAGATGACCAAACAATGGCGGAGAAGTGAAGTGACAGGCCTAAAGTTGTCCCCCAGCTGGGGACCAGAATTCACTTCTTCCGATTCTCTCAAACCATCAGAGGTAAATGCCTGAAATATTTCCCACCCACAAATAACTATTTCCAATTTGATTGATGACTGGATCATTTAAATAGTTTTCCAATTTTCCTAGAATGTGTTATCAGCATACTGATTCTTTTAAAGATTTTATTTTATTTTTTTAAAGTAATCTCTACACCCAACGTGGGTCCTCGAACTTACAACCCTGAAATTGAAAGTTGCTCCCTCTACTGACTGAGCCAGCCAGGCACCCCCTGATTCTTTTAAAATAGACGTCCCTCAGTTCATGCCATTCCTGCTCCCAATTTTACAACTGGTTGTCCCTTTCTTTTCACTTGGAGAAAAGACCAGTTTCTCACAAGGGCCTTGTCAACGATGTGACTCCCTCCTCCTCCTCTCTCCACCTCCTCTCGGCTCCTGCTACACTGGCCTTCTGGCTTCGCTGTAGCTTGAAGACACCAAATGTTAGGTGTCCTCTCTGCCTGGAATGCTTTGACTCCAAATATCCACTTCAATTACTCCCCATCTTTTCTCAAATCTCACCTTCTTTCCAACGGACCTTAATTATTACTGCAAGCGACCCTCACACCCCTCTTGATTCTCCTCCTCTGCGACACTTTTTTGAGCTCCTTCACAGCCACTGCTTTCTGATATGTGTAGCACTTCCTTATTTATTATGCATTTTTGTTTTATTTGTTTATATTATATGTATTGCATAAACTCCATGAGAGCCAAATGAGTTCTGTTAAGTTTGCTGATGTATCGTAAGTTCCTAGAACAGCACCTGGCGCCTAGTTGGTGCTCCGTCAAAGTTGACCCAGTTTCTACCAGTGACATCTGCATTCTCTTTAGTCTACTAACTGGACACCCTGGCGTTGACTTCAATTCTTTCCAGTCATTCATCCGTTATATCACACCTATCAGCAAGTACTCTTGACTTGCGTGAAGTCTGTCTAGGCATTATGCTCTTCCCACAGAGCTCCACAGATAACACAGGGAAAACTGCTCTCTGGTTGAGGCAAGGTAATTGCTCAGTTTAACTGGCTTTGCTCTAGCCCCCTTCTCCAGCCCTTCCACCGCCAAATCCATTTTCATATGACTGTTCAATAACTTTGAGGTAGTGAGATACCGTTCAATTTGAGATACTTAAAAAACAGAAGTTCTTCACCTCCTCAATAACCTGTCTTGGTTCCCGACAGAATCTGAGACATGAAATTTCAACTTTTCTGCAGGTGAACCCATAACCTGACTCCTCCTTGCACTCAAGTCTCCTCCTCCTTTGCCCCCTGTCACAGTTAGCACAGGCTGCTCATCGACACCGCCTGGCTTCCCTTGGCCTTTCTCAAGCTGACCCATGGACCAATCCCGTGTTTCCGAAATTCCACCTGTGCATCAAAGCTTAACTCAACCTCCACCTTTTATTGAAGACTTCTCAACTCCTTTCGTCTATTTTTCTCTGTACCTACTGTTTAAATGATTCTCTACTCTCTCTTGTTAAGTGCTTTGTTGCCTGTTAGATTAGTAGCTCTGCAAAGGGAGAACTTTATACTTGTTATTTTATACTTCTTTTATCTTCCTAACTCTCCCCAGTGTAGTATGGAGCACAGAGTAGACACTCCATAGATCCTGTGGATTCCTTGATGGATGCTTATATTCTTCTCCTCCTTGCGTATGTACTTTACCATGCTGGCGTTAGACGGTTGAGCATCTCAAATGATATCTTTTGAATGATAGCCTAAATTTATATACCTTTGGCAAGTAATAGCACTTTTGCAGCTATACTGATGAGATATATATTAGGATAAATGTATATTTAAACTCCAGCCTAGTTTACAGCATGTTTACAGCATATCTAAACGTAGGAACTCATACTCCTTTCACCAGGGATTAATTGGGTCTTGTTTTTTAAGGGTGTGTTTGTGTGTTTCCTTCTATATATCTAAAGTGAATTCTATCATTAAGAAGTCACAAAATATGTAGATATTAGTATAAAAAGCACTCAGGAAGTAACTAGATAAAGAATATAATCATTAATCCAACCAACAATTAAATCTGTAATGGTACATGCAGGCTTTAGCAGGACAGCCTCTATGGCACGCAGCAATAAATTAAGTTTGCATAATATAAGCTTAAAAATGGCCCATTCTTTGATGTTTTTCAGCAACTCTGGTTCTATTTTGCAAAGCTTTGAAGCAAGAGTATCACTCCCTTCACTGTCCATTGGTCAAGCTTTGAAGGTCTGCATTCTGCTATCTTGTCTTCTCTTGATTCATCTTGAAAGACCATTTTGGTCTTGCTGCTGGCTGGTCTGTCTCTGCTACAGCACTAACCAGTGCGTGGAAAACCCTACCACTGTTCAGAGTAGCTGTTTCATTCACAGACCATGTTCAGGGATCAAAACACTGTGCGTCCTCCCACCCCCCCCCCCCCCAAGAGCAGAAGCCATTTTATGAGTAGATTTTAGGACTGGATTGGATTATTTACTATTTTGGACTCTCATGTTTCTGTTCTTTAGTTCTTGGGACAAACGAAAGTGAACTTGATTATTCCGGGTATAAAACTCATTTTATTTTATTTTATTTTATTATTTTTTTTTAAGATTTTATTTATTTATTTGATAGAGAGAGAGACAGCCAGCGAGAGAGGGAACACAAGCAGGGGGAGTGGGAGAGGAAGAAGCAGGCTCCCAGCGGAGCAGGGAGCCTGATGTGGGGCTCGATCCTAGGACCTTGGAATCACACCCTGAGCTGAAGGCAGACGCTTAACGACTGAGTCACCCAGTCACCCCTAAACTCATTTTTAAGCCCTCTTTCTCTTTGCCCAGTCTCTGATCTCTGGTTCAGGGGGGAACTCTTCCCTGTAAGAACTGCTTTCTGAAAGTGTGATTCCTAGATCAGCAGCACCTGTGAGCTTGTTCTCTACACAGAATCTCAGGCCCCTTCTCAGACCCCCTGAATCAGAATCTACATTTTTAACAAGATCTCTAGGGTGACCTGATTTGTAAGCACATTCAAGTTTAAGAAATCCTAGCCTAGAACACTCTGGAATGCTTAGGCTGCAGTAGTGTTGGCTGAGGAGACTAGAAGGCTGAGGAGACTTCACAGCTTTCCCAGCTCCCACTGCCCACCACGTGACCCACCCAAATGTCCCCTCTCTTTTGAAGCCCCCTCCACTCTAGTACTTGAGAGCGTGTTTCCTGGGAAAGGTGAGTCAGTCACATGGCGCAAGTGCACCGGTGCCCATAGAGGGCACCCTTTTTTCCCAGCCAATTAGTTGACACCATTAAGCACTTCTGATGGAATCTGGGTTGTGAGAGGTGAGGCCTTTTGGATGGGCTGCAGGATAACGGCCCTTACCACTTGTGGTCATTAAAGTTCCCGCGGTGCTTTTTGTGAGAGAAGGGATTGTTAACCTCCGTGTCCTGGCTGACTTCCAATCTGTGTAATTGCAAGCAGTCTACCTAAGTCCGCTCTGTAGTTTCAATTAGGTAAAGTATTGTTCACTTCTTGTACTAAACTGCTGTGTTGTGTGGCTACAGACTGCTAATTAGCTGGTGTTTTTCAGGTGGCTGCGTTCGTGATGAACAAAACGTCTCTGTGGCCATTTCCTCCCTCCCCCGTATCTCCACCTCCCAGGGTCTCATGCACGACAGCATGCCTGTTTACTTGGATATTACCATTTCTTGGATACCAGTGCTTTGGGATCAGAAATGTGACAACGAACATTTCTTCATTTCCCTATGTAGCCACTTGCTTCTAGGCCCACCTAGCCTCTTATAGGGTGTTGGAGGGGAAACTTGAGCAGAGAATAGCAAGAATGTGATAAGGGGCGAATAAAATAGGCCTTCCTCTGCCAAGATGAAGGATAAATCCCTGTCATTGCCAGGGAAGTATGAATTACTTTAAGAGCTTGGCACTCTAGGAATTGGTTATTTTCAGTGTGATATGAATGGAGAGTGAGGCCAGAGAGAACAGGGCATGCATTTTATTTCTCCCTTCTTGCTAGTTAGAAAAATATAGTGGGACATGTAAACCACCCATAAAATGCCTCACTATCTCTGTGGGGGATCTCCAGCCCTAAACAGGAAATGTGGCCCTGGAAGAGTGAATGGAATCTCCTTCCGATGACTCAAAGGTCAGTACCAGGGAAGCACTTATGACCCTGGAATGGCAGTTGGAAGAGAAAGAGATGTGGGAAAAGATGGGTAAGCAGGGAGCCAAGAGGAAGAGTTGTGTTCTCATTGGAGAAGAGTTGTGTTTTTAACAGTAGAATTTTTCTGGGATGTGAAATGATTGCTAAAAAAAAAAGTGTTCAAATGGGGGAAAAAATCAGATGTAGGTAAAATATCACTTTGTATATCTTTTCACTATGTGAGGAAGTGTGTTCTGATGTCCAAGCACAGAGACACAAATTAATTAGATAAACATTCCTTTACAGCAGAGGCAATTTCTTTTTTCTTTTCCTATCCCGAACACGATGGGAAATAAAGGAATTAATTAATGAGTGAAAGGAATGAATGAGTGAACAAATTGATGAAGGGAAAATATTTATTAAGACATGTATGCTGACTATCAGTTCATGGAGAGCAGGGGAAAAAATAAGTGTTATTAGTGCCAGCGTGCGAGCACCTGTGTCTTGCCTACTCCTTGCTATGGCTCTGTCCCTAAGTGTTCTACTTGTCTCTTTGAAAGTGAGAAAGAGAAGAACAGAGGTTTCCTCAAACAGATGGGTAGACTAACAGAATCCCTATAAAGACAGGCTGGTTTGCCAATCTCGTGAGAAGAGGAGGGGCTGGAGCCACAAAGTTGGGAGTGAGAGTGAGGTGAGGGAAGTGAACTTCGCAGGGGCAGGGAGGGAGACATTGCAACGGAATAACGTTCCCAGCTCTTAGGGGCTGACTGTCATCCTGGTAAAATTGTTTTCGTTTCCAGCTCCATGTCTATCACGATAGTTACTCGATATGTAACTATCATGTGCCCTGAATAAATGGGAGATGGATGGGGGCTGCAATGCTTGCGGGTGAAGAGAGTTCTCAGAGTGAGGGGAATGGGAAGAAGAATTTAAGGATGATGATGATATGAGGGAGGAAAGGCGGCGGGGGGGAGGGGAGGGAAAATGTAAGAGAAAATAGCCTGACTAAAAAGAATGTGAATATGATACAGAAGAGAGGAAATTACTGGAAGTGAGAGACATTCATCTCTACACAAAGGGCAATATTTAGTATCAAGTTTCTAAGTTTAGCATGTATTTTCAACTTCCTTTGTGCACATTAACAAATTCACCTGAGGAAAAATTACAACCAAAAAATGTCATTGAGGCAGAGATAAAACAGACTTAAAAAATTCTAATCTTAAATTCGAGCTCTACTGTCATACCGATGGTTTCAAAGGAGATTTCCCCAATGTCCTGATCCAAACAGCCCTTAAATTCTTTTCCTTGTTCCCCAGGCACTCTCATTCCAGTTAAGCCCATGATTTCAGTTGTGTATCTCTTCAAAGTCAAGTGTGTGTTGAGTCTGCCACTGGCCACAGACCAATTATTATTAATGGCTGAGATTTCCTCCTGTCCACTGCTGAGTCCCATCTTTTCTCGGACCAGACAATACAGTCTTGAGATCAGAAATCTCATATATAATCTGCACTTTTTCTTGCACGAGGGGGAAAAAAAAACCCAACAACATGGAAATGTGTAGCTACCCTGTGTTAACTATTCCTGGATGTCACCCTGCAGCTCTAATTTCTGCTTTCTCCTCTGCATTCTGGGTACTGCTGCTGGACTTGTCAGCACCTTGTCACGGCTTCCTCGTGCGTGGGCTACCATCGGACTCTGTGTTCTTAGCAATTATCCATAAACCCCCCCACACACACACAGAATCCTTCACAAGTAAAAAAACCAAAAAACCAAAAAACCAAATATATATATATACAGGTAAAAAAACGAAGCTATTTAAAAAAATTTAATACCCTTAAGCAGGTGCTAGTTGTAATGCTGCTGTGTTGCCTGATGTTTTCCAGTCCTGCGATGCTCTTTTGTTCATGGTGTGACAAGGATGTGGGAAGCCAATATGATTTAACTAAATAATACAAAAACGTCAAGAATACTTTCATGTCTTGTGTACAGACCAGAATAAATTACTCCAATGGAATGTTTTGCTTTTCTTTTCAAGGAACTACCCCACAGTTTACAAGGAGCTATGCTGACAAGAAATGCCTAAGAAATATTATTTTAAGTCACCTCTTTGAATGTAGTACTAAACAGCTGAGGATTTCACTCGGGTTCAAAAGACAGAGGCCTGCAAAGGAAGTTGACAGGCAGGCAGCAATGAGAAACTCGTGGACAGTGGGGAGAAAAAATAAGTCCAGTAAGAAATGAAAATGCGGAAGCTCGTTCTCAGAATTAAAGGTGAACTGAAAGGAATTGGCAGCTGCCTGGACATGCCAGCCAGAGAGGCCACGGTCTCTTATACACGTGACAGACCGAGAGACAACTGCAAAGCTCCCCAAACAACTTGCCTGAAGGGCTTGCCAGGAAGCCAGATGCTGCTTCTGGAAGAATATCTTCCGTGGTTGGGCATCTGGGTTCAGTGCTTTCCATTTAAAGAGGAGAAAGAAGGTGGTAAAAGGCAGAACCATCAATGCCTTTTTAAAAACGTGCTTTCTCCAAGGGTGCCTAGACACACACATGCACACGCACACACACAGCTTTAAGGAATGCGGATTTGGAAATTGTTTTTTAAAAAGAACCCCAGAAATCAAAGTTTCCCTGGTGCTTTTTGGGTGGAAAGAAATGTGTTACAGGGAGAGAGGGAAAGAGCGAGAAAGGGAGGGGAGAGAGGGAGAGAGAGAGGACAGCCAGAAAACCCCTTATATAAATATGTCAATTTGCTAATTAGTTAGGTAATTTTATTTAAAGTGTTGGGATTATAGCTGGTGTTCAATTAAAAAAAGGGAATTTGAGGGATAGGCCTGTGCCTCTATCACGGTTGGCTGGTCGTTTTCACTCTTTGTTTTACCATTCCTTCTTCCCTGGAAACACAATCAAGTATTGGTATTGGCAAGAAAGCAGAGTGTGGTCTAGTAGACTGGAAATCAGGTGACTTGAGGTCTGGTTGAGTTTTTTTTCCCCCTTCCACTTTGAAGTTCGCTGTGTCTCTGCTCCGTTAAATAGGGGAATCAAATTTTTTATATACTTAATAGCAAAGGGCAAGCTTTTGTAATCAAGATCATTTTTGTTCGTTTGTTTCACCAAATGCTCAATAATTCCAGGTGGTAGGAAGTCAATAGTGGATCTGGAACCAGTGATGGACAGGGTCATTGGGTTGATAGGAGACAGGAGCAATGGAGATTCTTTAGTTTCATAGAGGGAACAAGGACAGAAGATGTGAAGTGAAGTTTTTCTATCCCAAGATCTGTTACAAATTCCAGACAATTAAGAATTAGAAGTACTGGCAACTCACCCTAGACTGCAGCGAACTAACCTCATAGGCTCCAACACTGATGGGCACTCACACATTCGCTGACCAAGGCTCCTCCGCAGGGGAAGCCTCTCTGACCACTCATTCATCGTACTCAGGGTCTCTTAACATGCGATCTTAATATTAATACTGTTTCTTTTGTGATCACAGCTGCTTTTCTTTTCATCATGATGAAAAGATAAATATCAGGTGAGGAGAGAGAAACTTGAGAGGAACAGCTTACTAACCAATACTCTCAAAATGGAATATTCCCTGGTTCTAGTCCGAACTATTCAAGGTACCAAGATTCCAGTTGATCTTAACTGGAAACATTACTGGCTATTAGATTATTATCTTCTCGTTCAATGACGTCACGTGATCCTATTTGTTCAAAAAAATGACTGAGGATCTACAATGTGTGGCACTCTGTACTAAGCTCTGGGGATATAGCAGGAATCAAAGTGACACAAATTCCTGCCGTCCTGGAACCTATGATCTAATGGAAGAGGGGACCTGTTCAGTTCTTTATCATTTCCATCTCTATCAGTATTCAGGACCTGATTATGCTATAGAATAACATTTTTTTTTCCTGCCCTGTTATTATATTTATTCCTGTGATTTCTCAGGAACCAAAGGATGAAGGGTAGAACAGTAGCTGGTCATTACCAGAAATTCTGCCTGATGTTCTGTTACCGCGAGAATTTGCTAGGCCCTCTGTGTAGAAGTAATGATCTCAGCCACAAATTGCAATACCTCTGCTCTTGCCAAATTTTCTATCACCATGCATGCCATTCTCAGACTCTCTCCCCAGCGTCTTCCTCTGACCCCTCCTTCAATGTTAGACAACCCCAGGAATCTGTCCTCAGCTCTCTTGTGGTTTCACACTGTCCCTTGGGGTTATTCATGACCTTACCCCATTTCACCTTTAAATTGATGACTCCCAAATTCATACCTAGATCCCAATCACCTTTCTTGCATTCCCAACAGATATTGCTTATCCTCAAACGGAATTCGCTAATGAGGTATCAAGAAGCACACATCACATCCCCAAACTTTCAACCTCTTGCATACCCTTGGTGAGCATGTCCTATTGAATCCACTTCCTCTGTGCCTCTTGCATCTATCTCTGTCCCCATTTCTCCCATCATGACTGGTTTCACTATCTCTAGTGTTGCTCTCTTACAGGCTACCCTTCATGCTTCTAAAGACTGTAATCTTTATAAACAGAAATCACATCATCTTACCTTCCTGCTTCTGACCCTTCCATGATTTACCTAATGTCTACAGAATGATTTTCAAATTCCTCAATAAAGCCTGTGAAAGGTCTTTCATGACTTCTGGGCTTATGTTCTGCTACTTCTTTAATGCTTCCTGATCCTCCAGTCATGCCAGAGGATTCACTCTTTCTTCACCACACCATAGTTCTCCTCCTCCACATGTCTTTGTACCTGGTACTCTCCTTGTAGCAAGTTTCCTGTCTGCCAAACCCACATCTTTAAAGATAGCCTGTGCCATCTCCCCTGGGAGTCATTCTTTGGTTTCTCTAGGCTAAATTCCAGGTCCTGCTTGGGGTTCTTACAACGTCTTGCAATTTTGCACCGTATTTATTGCAACTGTTTACTAATTTATCTATGCTGGGAGACCATAGGAGAAGTGAGGATAGGAGTCCTCTTTATGCCTCTAGCATTAAGTTGAGAGGCCATCAAACTTTTTCTGTAACGGGTCAGATAAATATTTTTGGCCTTGTGCAACTTGTCACAACTATTTAACTCTTGCCATTGTAGCATGAAGACAGCCATCAGCAATACATAAACATACGGGTGTGTGACTATTTCAATAAAACTTTATTAACCAAAATAGGCAGGAAGCTGTATGTAGCTCAAGGGCGGGCCATACTTGGCCAACCTATGATCCAGTCCAGTGCCTGGAATATAGTGGGAACTCATTTAAGACTTCCTAATGGAATAGACAGAGAGGATTTCACAGCTGACAAACATTTTCATAAGTGTGAATTTATTTGACCTATTTCACACATGACTGAAAGGGAGGGTTAAAGACAGTAAAAGATTTTCTTAAATTATAGTTTCTAAGGGCTGAGGTTGGGACTTGAGCTTATGTCTTCTGATTCCAGATCCCTGGTTCTTTCCATTAGATAAAAGGCCAAGTTTCATAGTAGAGAAGGATGGGACAACTTAAAAAATTTACCTCTTATGAGGGAAATCCCCCCACGGGGTGGACCACTACTAACCACAGAGAACACAGTGACAGATGAGCAGCAGCCATTTTAAGTTTTGTTTTGTTTCCTATTATTCAGTGGCTAATGTTACCATTCAAATGTTAAATTAAAAGATCTAAAGTAATAATTTCACTGCGGTCTTAAAAACCTTATCTCCCAAAGCCTTCCTCCAAAACAAGGATCCACCACTGGAAGGATCATTGAACCTTAGTCCCCAGCTCACAAACCTTATAAATCCTGTGCCAAGATGTCTCCCAAGTAGATGACATTTTAATGATTACTACAGGGAGTTGGGAACTATTGCTTCATCCTCACGATCAGAGTAATTAATTTTCTTAACTACCAGGCCAAATTCTGCCACGGGAGTCCGGTTGAGAAATTTCAGGCCCATAGGAAGTACATTAGCTCTTCAAAGTGATTAGGGTGCCATTTCAAATACACAAGCAAAGGAGCTATTAGGCTTCTGGCTTATTTCAAATGACTTGCAGCCCTTGTCCCTCAGGAAAAAAAAAAAAAAAAAGGAAAAGAATAAAGAGAGAAGAAAGAAAATAACAATTTGTACAGGTTCCTCATTTTCCAGTAAAAATACCCATGGCCTGCAAGTCGTTGGCTATCAGGTATTATGGTTGGGTGAGCGACCAAAGTGTACAGAAAAAGGGTGGAGTGCCAGAAGACAGCACAGAAAAACATAGCCTGCTCCAAAGCACACCAGAGCTGAGCACTCGGAGGCCTGATGGGAGGCAGAGAGCTTCACCAGCCATTGCTCTTGAAGACCAGGGAGAAGGGCAAGAGCTCCTGGCTTTCAAGTTCATTCTTTAGCCATGTGTCATTCCCCCCCCCCCCCAAAATATCAGAAATGCTTACCACGCCATTTTAAAGTCAGGGTGGATGAATTATTTCCTCACCATTGTTTCCTCATTCAACTCTTATATTTCTAGGTCATCATCATTTGAGTTGCCTCTGACACGCTCTTGCAGAATATTTTATTTAACACCCATGAAGACCACAGAGAAGCTTTAAATATCAGTTTACTCTCACAAAATAGCCACAGCTCAACAGTTTCGCCTTTCAACAAGGCATTCAACTGGCATGCTTCCATGAGATTTGTCTATTCAGCCATATCATTCCTTCACCTTGGAATTCTATGAACAGCTGGGCGATTTTCTTAGAGTCAATGTGAAAGGGAAGATTTTTTAGCTTTCTTTTCAACCGATTTTACAAAGTATAAGTCTCTTATAAGAATATTTGCATCTAAAGTCTGCAGCAAATATATTCTTACAAAGGTATTCTTGGAAATCAGTGAATGACATTAGTCATCTCTAACAGCCACCATTTCTAAGACATTTGACTTTCCCTAAACAATGTATGCCTACGTGGGAATTGAATGTTTTTTCACGTGCTCCCCCACTCAAAAATGTGAAATTGTTTTGGCTTCCAAAACTCATGCCACAAAGTTAATCTGGCAAATGAGTTCAATTTAGCTTAGTGGAAATACTTTTTTGTATTTATTTCTAAATTTTCTGTATGTTTCATGTATGATTTTTATCCTGGAAATAAAAATGTGGGGGAAGACTGCAGCCGTAGCTAGAACACCTTACTCATAGTTATGGCAACAGGAATGCCAGAACTTCAAAAGATCAGTGCTACATATCAGGTAGATATGTAGTTGATAGGATTCTAGGAGTGTTTACACAGGCTGTTTGAGGCACAGGATAAGGCCCTACCGGCTTCAAGGCTTCAACGTGTATCACTTACCAGGCTCCCACGAAGCCAGTGTGCTGTGCTGTCTGGCAGGAAACTCTCACTGTGAGAATCATATGATAAGTAAGACTACAAGGCAAGAGATCTGTCCTTAGGGAACTGGTGTGACAGGGGAGGCTCTGGAGAAGAAGCAGAGAAGACCTGTGCCCTATCTCCAACCTCCTCACGCCATCCTAAGAGTTAAGGTAGAGTAGATGATCTTAGCGAGCTACCATTTTGATGGTAAAAATAGTCTGATCTGTGAACATGGGACAAGATGCAGATCAGGTTGATAGGAGAGTTAGGGACAAGGCTGAGTTGGTCTGGGCATTTCACAAGGGATTGGGCATGGTGCGGAATGTCATATGGTTTGTCAAACAGGTGAAATCAGCCTCACTGGGACTGGGGGAAACTGACTGAGCCAGGCCAGCACAGGGACTCAGGTTTTGGGAAAAGATTAGGTGGTGAAATAAAAAATTTTCTGGAAGCCAGGAAACTTGGCAACCAAGCTTCTACAATTCTCCCTATATTTATTTTATTAAAAATTATCTTCTATTTCTCTCACTATAAAAATGATACATGTTGATGTATAATGTTTATCTAGAACATAGTAAGTGATAGGTACTGTGTGAGACTCTTTAAAGACACTATTCATTTACTCCTCACTGGATAAAGAGGTTCTATTTTGATCTCCATTTTATAGATAAGAAAATGAAAGCTTAGAGGAGATTTGTTCAAAGTTACACCTTCCATAAGTGGCAGAGCCAAGACTCACATTCAGGTCTGTCTAATTCCAAAGCCTACCTTCTTTACCTGTTTTCTTGACCTCAATATTGCCTTCTACACCATTATTAGGAGAGAAAAAGCAACATGTGGTGGGGGGGAGGCTCTCATAACAACAACTCTAAGAAAGAAATACTAACATCTTAACAAAAATTTTTAATATTTTCCAGATGCACAAATTTCCCACATATTTATACTTATACTCTTTTTGAGTACATAAGATATTGTATCCCTGACTTTAACTTATCTCCAAATTAAGAAAAAAACACAATTATCTGGGAACTACATTTCACTAAGCTGATAAGATGTACCACATTCTAATAACCTTCCCCTATCACTGGACACTTAGGTTGTTTACAAGTTTTTACCAGTGGAAATGCGACTGTCATAAGTAATTTTGTCTGCATAAACTGCCTCCCTCATTATTTAAGATGACTGGCTCAAAAGACATGAAGATTTGAAAGGTTTTTATTCTTGACCGGCAGCATATAAAGGGCTTGACTCAATGTACATCCAACAAAATGGGATTCATCCTATTTAATTAGTTTCAATAACCTCATCTTCTTCTTCCTCTATATTTTCAAAATAGAGAAAAGGGTGCACCCTTCTACACAGTATCTCCTTTTGCTCTTTGTTATTATTATTATTATTATTATTATTATTATTATTATTATTGTCAGAGGGACTATTTTCACAATCACCCAGCATTGAAACCTGAGACTTAACTCCATGGCTAATTGGATATGGGGATAAAGAAATGAGAGAAATAAAAATTGTGTGGAATTTTCCTCTGAAAATTCTCAAGATTTAGGCCATGTCTTTCCATTTGATGTTCTTCACTCTAATCCAACCACAACTCCTTTTTGGGCTCCTGGATTCTTTTCTCCTTCTATCTTGTTCACGCTACACTCTGTTCTTGGACTACTTTCATAAACACTGAGCACATCATACAAGTGTCCCATAGATAAAGTCTCAGTGGTTCTCTATTGCTTATGTAACTCCTTTGCCTCCTTTTAATCTCCAACTACTGCCCATCAGCAACTAAACCTTATCTTTCTAGGTCCTCCTTCCTCATTAGCTTCATCTTCCCTTTGCCTCCCTGCCTTTCCAAAGAAGCAGGCTAAAGGAAAATGCATTTGACACGTATTTTATAGAGATAGAACTTGCCATTTATGTGATGATTCAGAAGGTACTACAGGACCTTACAGTACTTATCACCGTAATGTCAATTTGTGAAAGTGGCTATTAATAAAGGTTGCTGGTTGATGGCATTTTGAGATGATAGCTTATTCTGAATTTCTGGTCTCATGTTATCACAGCAAAAGCATAGAACTTGACCTTGAGTTTGATCAAGAATGCGGACCCTGGGCTCTGAGACTATTCAGCCAGTGCAGCCATCGTGTCATCTTATGCTTAATGTAATCACAACCCTTTAAAATTTCTGGCTTTTGCAGACAGGACTGGCACCCACCCTCTAGTCCAATTGTGCTGTATTAAGTTTTCTCAGCTGGTAGTTGCTCTGCTTTGAAGGGAATGCTTCATTCAGTGCTGTGCAAAAATGGAGTTCTCTTCTGTTGGCTACGGAGTACGTAGGTCAAGTGGAATTTTTGGCACTTCATTACATTCCCTGACCCTCACTAAACAAACTTCAAAATATATATATTTGCAACAATTTGAAATAAACAGTATATACAAGTGTTGATGGTAGATTTTCTGAAGAACTACCAAATGTATCAGGCCTAAGGAAAACATTCTAATGATTCTTTCAAACATGAAGATTTTAAAATTCCTATTAAACAGTCTTCTTATTTAGTCTTCTCAGGCTTTCATGACATGTCACAATTGGCTGTTTATCCAAAACTTGGCAAAAAATGATTAACAAGATATAATCATGTGCACACACTTGTGGTAATTAAACCCAGTTTATAAATCAGTGCAGGGCG
The DNA here is from genome assembly GCF_023065955.2 of Ursus arctos. Classification (NCBI taxonomy): domain Eukaryota; kingdom Metazoa; phylum Chordata; class Mammalia; order Carnivora; family Ursidae; genus Ursus; species Ursus arctos. The sequence goes on along the minus strand of NW_026622763.1, from coordinate 27,043,131 downwards.
GAATATGGTCACACCACTCAAGAAAGGTTGGTGACTAGCAAATAACACTTTTCTCCCCATTTATAATGAAAAATCTTATAATGTGAATGCTGTGAAGGTGATATAATAATGGGATGGTGTGGCGTAAAGGTGGAGGATTCTCATCCTTCCAAGGTTTTTAATTGGATGGATTTTCATCTGTGTGTTTTATTTTTTTCAAAGGAAGATTTAGATGACTCAAAGTTTCTTCATTTTATAGCTGTTCATCCAGTTGGGGAAAAGAAAGGAATAATTGAGACTGGGTAATAGATATTTCTCAAGATCTCCAAGACTAGGTATTGCATAGCATTAGACAGTGTACTTTCCATTTGTTTTATGACTTTGTCCAGCTACAGTTACTGGCATAAGCACTCCAGTATTTACTTGTAACTTGAAACCCCTTTCATGATATGTCTGGGCCCTAAGAGAAAAGAATTTAGATTTGAGGAATGCTTACCTTATGCCAAGCATTTTATATGCATTATCTCATTTAATTCTCATGACCACAAGGTATGGTTGATATTATTTAATCCAATTTTATGTTCTTGAGATCATAAGAGAAGTAAAGTATAGAACAAGGATTTGACTATAGAGCTCTCTTTATTTCCTTAAAGCCCAACCAAGATCCTTTCACTAGGCCACACTGGGTTTCCCATTATAGCCAGTATGTGGAGGTAATAAGAAGGGATATCCCAGCAATAAGGGATGGTCTAAACTTTGGCACAGGTTCTCCTCTGGGGTAAAATAAGAAAGAAACTAATACGATGGATTAGATTAAAGCATGTTCCCTAATGCAGTGACTGATTGAGTGAATTATGGAATATCATATCATCATTAGAGAGAATCACACAAGTCTGTCTAATGAAATGGAAGACTGTCCATGAGTTGCAAAATATTGCAGAACAATATGTGCAGTATGATAAACTTTAACACAGCAACAGTCATATGCATGTTTGTTTATATACGTATACACATAAAAACAAAAAAGTTGGTTACTTCTGCTCAGAAGGCTAAGAGTAACCAGCAGGCAAATTTCACTTTTTAATCTATATGCACCACTGTGGCTTAAATTTTTTGTGTGTGCAATTACATGTATTAAATTCACAGTCAAAAATCATGTAACGGATTAGTTCAATAATCTGTAGGAATGACTCAACCCAAGGAATGGGTGATTAAGGAGATTTAATCTCATAAAAGCAAAACTGTCCAGTCTATTTGACACTTTATCAGGCTTCAACATTACTATAGGTATATGGTGGAAGCTATAACCTCATCACTTGTATTGCACTCTGCCTTATCTGAAGAAGGTGTTAACAGAGAGCAAATGAGTTAACAGTCATTTCAAACTTAACACGTCCAAAATGGAACTTTCCAGTCTGCTCTTCTTATTCAACCCATCTGTGTCATACTACCATTTTTTCACTTGCCTAAGCCCAAACCTGAAGGGGGCACACTTGATTTCTCCTTTCCTTTTCCAACTGCATTCTGACCAGCAACAGATCCAACCTGACCCATCACCAATCTATCTCTTTAAGGACTCCACGTAAGCTATCATTACCTCTTGTCTGACCACCATGGTTGCCACCTTACAGGTAGGTCTCCCTGCTTCCATTTTGCAGCCCATTCTCCGCATGGCAGCCAGAGTGATATTTGATACTCCCTTAATTTAGCACTCTTTATGGTTTGTAATTGTACTTAGAATACAATCCAAATCTCTCAGGGAGGCCCACAAGAACTTACGTGATCTGACACCAGTCGGTCTAATCACTATGACCTTAACTCCTACTCCCACCACCCCTAGCTTGTTAGGCTTTAGCCATCCTAGCCTGCTTTCTGTTTTCCAAATACATCAAACTCTGTGGACCCCTGGGCCTTTACACTTGCTGTTTTTTTCTGCCTTCATACTCTTCTCTTAGCTTTTTACATGGATAGCACCTTATCAATCTGAATCAACGTTTTACAAATGAGCAAACTGAATTTCAGACAGTGTAAGCAGCTTATTTGTGGTCATAGCACTTTGTATATGATGAGGTTATGTTTTAAACTCATGTCTGAATTATTTCATGCTCTTCCTATTATGCTAGATAATGAAGTAAAGACAGTCCATCCTACGGCTCTGGGTCAGGTTATGACAATGAATCAGCAAATATCTACTCATTGAAAAGACCAGAAAAAAATACATTATTTTAGAAGTTCTTTTTGTAGGTTCTCCTTCCTACCTCTAGTACATTCTCCAGCTTCTGTAGGAAGACTTAGATTGGCTAAGGGGAAAATTTGAGATAGATGCATTTGGAAAATCTTGTCTTAGATATTTGAAATTAAATACTGCTTATGTAAGAAATGATAATATAATGAAATGCCCAGAAACCCTTACAACTTACTTAGTTAGATGTCCAAACAGGATTTTCATGGTGTCACGATTTGGTGGAGGGAGTTTTTGCACAAGAGACTTTATAGTTTCAATTCTTGTGTTGTAGTCTTGCTTTTCTGAAAGAAAAATAAAAGCAAGGTTAGAAAAGAATGAAATTTCATAAATGCATGAGGGTATTTCCTTAGGAAAATTTTGGAAAAAGATTTAGCAACTTAAAGTCCTAATCAGCAGCCAAAGAGAACAGGTGTATTCAACATCATTATTATGAAGTTTCTTTATTTTGACTCTGCTGTAGATCATAGTAATATGAAGCAGCAACAGTGTGGCTTTGACATAATCTTCTTGTTAAGATCAGGTATTGAATCAGTTTTATAAATGCTTTACTATTTTATAAGATTTGGTAGGGTGAAGAATGGCTTTCCAAAGACGTCCATGCCCTAATCTCTGAAACCTGTGACTATATTGTCTTCTCTGGCCAAAGAGACTTTGCCGGTGTGATTCAATTATGGACTCTGAGATGGGGAGATTATTCTGGATTATCTGAGTGGGGCCAGTATAATCACAGAGGTGGTTAAGAGAAAAGCAAGAGGATCAGAGTCAGAAAAGATGATGCCGCAGTGGAAACCTAAGGATACGTGGCTGTGTGATGAAGGACCATGGGCTAAGGAGTGAAGACAGCCTCTAATGACTGGAAGAGGCAAGGAAAGAGAGCCCCCAGAAAGAGCACAGGGCTACCAACACCTCGATCTCTGCCCAGTGAAGATGATTTCAGACTTCTGACCTCCAGGAATGTAAGATAAAAAAATAATGTTGTCTGAAGTCACCGAGTTTGTGATAATTTGTTACAGCAAGAGAAAACAAACAGATGAGGATGCACAGTGTGACTCCATTACCAATATTCTATTGTTCACTTGATTTTGTGGAAGGGGAAATAATCTTTTTTATTACTCTGTGCTATCTTTTCTCCCTAACATGTTTTGTTTTTGCTATAAAATAAAAAAGTACAAAAAATAAAAATTGAAAATATAGTAACTAATCATATACATTAGAAAAATAGGAAGTTGTTTAAAACTGCATACCACATAGATTGTTTTCCCTCATTTTGTTTCTTTTCTCCTTTATGGGCATAAATGGCATAATAAGAATTGATTTACTTGGCACCTAGAGAATTCATCTCACCATAATTTTAACCAGGACTTAGAACTATAATTATTTATTGAAACTAAACACTTTATATACATTGACTTAGGTACCTTTCGTTTCTATATTCTATCTCTAACCTCTAGCACAGAGCTCATGGTGATCCTTAAGAGGTCACTGTTGGAAAAGACAATCTATTCAGGTAATTTGTAAGGTACACACCCGCCAATATTCATTCTCTTCTTCCTTAGCAAGACAACACATTGTTGAGGGGATGGCAATGTACTTGGCTAAAAGAGGTCATTTCCCAGCTTCCTTGGCAGGTGGAGTGACCATGTGACCATGTCTGGCCAATGAGCTTTTGGTGAAAGTGATAGATGGAACTTCTGGGGAAGACATGTGCAGGGAACTCATTTAACTTTTTAGTCTTTTTACCTTTCTGCTCCCCAGAATGTAGATGGAATGGTGTGCCATCCATCTGGATGTAAAGTGGAACACACAGCTAAAAAGAGCTTCCCTGAATCTGTGGGGCAGTCAGACCAGTCCTGTACTCTCTGAGTTTCTTTAACATAAGAAAATCAGCTAGAGTGTACTGAAGCCTTTGAAGATGAGTCTCTGATACTAAAGTCTAATTCCTAATACAATGTGCTCCCAAAAGCCCAATTCATTTTCACCTGTTATTAGGTATATACACTTTACATAGTGGGGGAAGAAAGAGTTCAGAAACTGGCAGTTTTTAAATACACTGCTGCAAAAGAAATTTTTAATAAGGAATTACAGGAAAACATCCTGCAAAAGATGGTATTTGGCTAAAGTGGAGTGGGGGGCAATCTTCCTAGTAGAACTCTGCCTTGGAAACTTTTCTTCTTCCTCCCAAAACCACAAAGGCCTATAAATAATGCCTCCCACAGTTAGAGCTTTCAAAATTGCAGTTATTCTTAGAAGAGTTCCAACATAATATGGATTGGACAACTGCAAATGAAAGAGACAAAGGGGGGAGAGAGAGAGAGAAATTGAAAAAAGAAGAAAAAGAAAAAGAAAAGCCAGTTCCAACATCATAGCAGACAGAAGATAAAATCTTTCTGTCAAAAGTGTAGAAAGCCCCTTTGTAGCTTAATGATGGTAAGAATATGTGATGCTTCATAGGGCCAGTTGGATACTATGGGATATAACAAACTCAGAAAAATAAGTTAAACAACTCAATAAAGATGAGAGTGAAATTGGTATTGGATGTCCTGGGCAAAGCTCTAAGGATACTCGGATACCTTGTTTCTAGTCATCTGAAGCTAATACCACACACCAATTATTATATATAAGTATATTGACATATATATATATATATATACATATATATCTATGTGTATCCATATACAAATACATATACATACATTTATGTATTCACAAGGTGGGGACATTCTGCATAGTTTGGCCTGATGCTAGTAGTATAATTTCCCTGAGGAGCTGGTGAACCACTAGATTCAAGCAATAAAAATGATGTTGGGAGAGGAGAGGAAACCTTTCTAATTTCACTGAAATCTCATGCCATAGAATGATCAGATCAATGTCAGAGCCTTCAAAAAAGGGATCAGTTGGCACTGGGGATAACAGAGGTAGCAGCCATAAATTAAGTTTGAGAAACAATAAGTGGAGAGTGGTCTAAAAGGCTACATCCAGCAAACCTCAGTTTTAGGGAACATATGACTCTGGTTTAAGAAAGGTTGGGGGTTGCTTAATTGGAAATGTTTGAATTCGCAAGGTCACTGCCATGGTGCTTGAGCAGAAATTAAAACTTTAATAAGTTTGTGAAACCATTAGATAAAAGAACTATAAACTTCCCTAGACAGAGTCCCTTTGCTCTCTTCTGTGTTGCATTGCACTTAAGACATTCTATTTATACAACATTCCACATGGTATTTCAATGGCTTGAATGCCTGTCAAGTTCTCCCATTTACCTGAGAGTTTTCCCATAAAGCTAGACAGCTTTTATACTGGCATATAGCAGGTTAAGTGAATGAAGAAAGAATTAGCGAACAAATGAACATGGATTGGAATACACAGACCTTGGTTTGAGTTCTGTAACAGCTTTTTATCAGCTGTGTGGTCTTGGACAAGTTTCTCATTTTCTTTGAATAATATTTCAAAGGCCAGTTTTATGGATTAAACAAGATAGTATGTAATGTACCTAGCACAATGACCAGTAAAAAGTAAGTACTCTATAAATATTCACCCCTTTCTCACCCTCACCTTTTTTGAAGCCTGTGCTGGTTCTGGTTGACCTTTTATTTTCAGCAGTGAACATTCTGTCTGGTTGCAGTGACCATTCCAAATGTAATTGCCGATACTGGAAGTAAGCTGGGGCCAGTGGGTGACAATACAATTGCTATGGTAGCCTGACATTTCACAATGCACTGGATACTTTGATCACCAGAGACTGACGATCTGACTGGTGAGCAGTTCAGTTACATTTAAGAATCCTTATAAAAGTATATGGTGGTTCCCATGTCTGCTTATAAGAAACATTCGACACGAAGGCTCTTTTATAAGAATATTTTTTCTCTCTTTCCCTAGTTTCACACATACTTGAGAAATTGCACAATTGAATAGTGGTACACACAAGTTTGTGGCTAAGTTACATTTCAGTACTGAAGGGGGAACGGAACAATGGTTCAGAGAAAGCTGAAAGGTTATTAAGGAAGAGAAATTTACTTTCCTTACAACATAATCAGAACAAAATCTTTGAAAAGGTTATAAGAAAGCAGTGGGTTTCCCATTCAAATCAATACCACACCCATTCTTCCATAGCTTGTAAAATCAGGAAATAACACAAACACTTCTAAGTGGAGGAACATCTGAAAATACAATTGGATACATTAAAATCGAAATGACACCTTTTCAGATCTGGTTTATTGATGTGTCATATAAGGAATTGGAATCCACATACATAATACAGGACTGGTTAATGAGCTAAGATTCATATCCAGCTTACTAAAGATGTGTCAACTGTCTTCAATTGATTCAGTGAGCATCTGAAAGACAGCATTTTCTATTAATATTTCTCCTTCAGCATATGGTTTCTCATTATTGTGAAGTATTGAGAGTTCTGAGAAGACTTTGAGATATCTCTTGACTTTTTTACATTATGACCTAAGGGAGGGAGAGAACTTTTTCTACACGGAGAATTAGAGAAACTCTTAGGTAAATTGTGAGGCTTACACAAAATCTTTCCAGTAATAAGAAACTCCATAATTCTTCTCCCTTTCTCTCACTTTTGCTCCTACCCTCATTTCCTTATGACTTATTTTTGTTTCTACTCTACGCTTTTTAATACTTCTGTTTTAGTTCTCCACCCATATCTCAACCTCCTTGCCAGTCTCTAAACTGTGAACATAACCTCAGGTCTAATTGTACACAAAATCTTTCTGTAGTGCTTCATTTTTGCCACTAGTGAGTGGCAAAGAATGTCTATGTAAAAATACATATAATGTGCATGTATATTATTTAAATAGTAAATGGTCTTTCTAATGCCTATCCTTCACCCACTTGGCCCCATATTCTCAAACTACACCAAACTCTGTTGTAAATGAGCTTCTTCACAAACAACTCTAAGCTACTTAGAGAAGTAACAGCTCTTACATGATACGAAATAGCCTTTAATGTTATGATAAGGATATGGCTTTATAGTTTTGTCCTGATTCATGGCTTTAAGGACACATTTTAAAAAAACATATAGTTTATGATAGTTACATTTACATTTGTCTGCATGAAATGTTGCTACTAAAACGAGGACATTTACAACCAAATGCCTTTTCTTCAAAGAGATAAGATAAAGTTATAAAATGATGGAAAGAGCTCTGTGCAGTGCAGTGCACTCTGGACCTGGTGACCTCCGGACACTTTTCTGGTCTTATCATCCATACGTTTATTAGTCTTAACTTATTTATAGCCACATGTTAAGTCATATCCTAATATTAATTCTTCTTTGTTATGTAGGTTCACCCAGAGGAAGAAAAGACCAAATTCTCGTAGCAGCCAATATATGGGGAGTACTATTCATTCTATTTATCTGTAATTCTTAAAGGACGATTATACCCCTTTGTTTTAAAAAGGTCAGTAATATCACAACTGTTCTGCTTCTGAACGTTATTCTGGGATGTATAATGCATCCTGTATGAAAAATGGTAGTCACTTATACTTTAGGGCCATATTTGGAAGAAAGCAACTGAGTTTCTATTCACTTTATACTTTTTTGTATCATGACCATTTCAGAATTTAGGTAGAAACTGCCCTGGCTTATAGGAGGAATGAGTATCTTCAGATAACACTTTACTTGTTATTATACCCTACAACTGGATACAAGCCTTTGAGGATGTGCCTTTAATTATAAAACTTGAGTTAAAGTTTTATAGCTCTATGTTATAAAGTTGAGGAATCATCCAAGTCATGACAATTGCTTGATACATTTTTAAAAATAACTTGCATCTACTTTAGGGAGAAACAACTGGGGGCAAATTCAGGACTCATAAACAGATGCAAATAGACATATACTTCAAACTCATGTTATAAAATATGAGAAGTTATATATCATGAAGGAGTCTGAAAGAACTAGGTGAGAATTCTTGTTCTGCTATATGATTTGGGGCAACATATGATATGTTGCTTGAACTCTTGATGCTTCCCATGCCTTAAAAATCCCAAAAGCCCATACCTCGTAGGACTGTTTGTAGAATTAAACCTTTCAGTGAACATCAATGCACAGATAGAGAGTGTTCATTCAATGTAAGTCCTCTTCCCATTAAAATCTTTCTTTTGAATCATCCTATCAGCCCTGGCATATGATTGCTTATAGTTCAAGGCTGTTTCCAAAATCATATGAAGCCATAAATTTTAATCTTCAGTATCCTTTCCTATAAACAGGAACAGCTCACAATATGTGATAGCTTTGTAAATACACAGAATACTGTTGATTATCAAAGAGTGTTTGGTCATAATTCATAAGTAGGTATAGTGTATCATAAATAGAACTGTCATTATGTCATAAACTAGAAATAACCAAGGCCTTCAGGTTAACCTGTGGTTGGCACTTCACAATTTTTCAAGATTCCACCCACCCCACTCCTCATACCCCTCTAAACCAGAAAAGCCTTATTTTATATTTAATTAAAAGGAAGGCATATTCTCAATGCCGCGGATTCCTGTTAAATTTGACTTTAGGTGTTGATAATCTATGTCAAAACAGTTCAAATTGAGAACAGAGGTAGAGGTATGTAGCTTGCAGGGCAGGAAAGACATGGTAGGAACTGAATCTACTTGACTCAGATAAGACCTCTTTCTTTCTCTAGCGTGAATCACTTGAGAAGTAGAATGAATCACCTCACTGGTACACTTGTATTCAGTTTCTCCTTCTAGGAGATGTTAATATTTTGTCTGAGTTTTGAATAAAGAAGGCTTTCAGGAATTGTAAAGATGAAGTAACTCTCCATAGCTAATAAACGTCGGTAATGAAAATACTATGGCCAATTGATTGCCATAAGTCCGTGGATTCCCTAACCTGTGAGGAAAGCTTCAGCATAATGGCTACTGTCATTTCCAGAGGCCATTTCTGATCCTCGTGCAGGAGGAGGCAGGCCATCCAGAGCATGCTGTTAGGAACAAGCCTAATCTTGTTAGGTGCGACCTCGGTGTCTTTCCACCTCTACTCCTACTCATTGGCAATGAACAATTAGAAAATTAAAGAAATTAACTAGAAAATTAAAAAGAAAAAAACGAGTTCTTAAATAATTCTTTAGAGTATTGGACACATACATGGTTGAAGACAAAATATTAATTAAGAGCCATGTGCAACCTGTGGCAGATACAACGTTGATCCCTGTCTTCCGTCATTTGACAATCCCTGGGGGCAGATAAAATGCAAAATACGTCATTAGAGATATTTAAATTTAAGACATAATATAGGTATCAGTGAAGTTTATATGTTTCTTCCTACTGAAGGGATCCTCTAAGTTGATTGTTAAACTCAAAATTCTTCTGACGTGTCAGCTCATTAAATCAAAAAAATTCAATAACTGAGAAATGTACTTAATAACAAATCAGCGAATGTAAAATTTTATTTAATCATTTTCTGAGGGTCTTAGAATTATTCTTAACGTCTTTATATATTCTAAACATTCCCCCTATACACTCAGGAAAATAATAAAATAAAAATCCCCTTTCTTTTTCATGTGACTGTATCTATGTTATTCTAGGGACTTCAGGGGCATTGACCTCACATTGAGGGAGGACTATTTTGGAAAAAGTATTCAAGTTTTAATAGTAACTTTTAAGAAAGGGCATGATTGCTTCGGTGCAACCAATTTTGGGATGAAGCATTTCCTAAAATTCACCACTGTCTCTTAAACCCCTCTTCCTCAGTTTTGCAGTATTGCCCCTCTTTGTCTGAATTGAAGACTAAAGCAATGGCTGACACCCCAGTAGCAATCTTTACGGGAAAAGCATGATTGTATTGTCCTCCCTAGAATTTCTTGTTTCCAAAGTAATTTTGGAGGTGTCATGGTGGCCAAGTATATTTCTGTAACTTACAAATGATACTAATACATCCTCAGGCGATAGTCTGTGCTGAGAAAATAAAGCTTACTAGTTTATTTCTTTGAAATTCAGTTCTCCTGTGAGAATTTTCTTTAAACTATACTTATTCAAGCATATCTGCTTTTACAAGTTAAAAAAAAAAAAAAGAAGTTACCTTTTGAGTCATTTGACATCTTTCTAATCATAAACCAGTAATCCTTTTCAAGTATTCAAGTAGCAATTCATATGAAGCATTATCTTTGTATATTTTCATGAGGGTCCTACAAATACTTTTCTAGATTCGAAGTTTTTAATATGTGTCTACCTCCTTCCATTGGTAGATAAAATAAATTTATAGGGGATTTAAAAAATTTCACTTAAAAACAACTAGGACCTGTCACACAATTAAGTAAAATATGAACTAAGAAATATTTTCCCCTGTCTTCTAGGTTAAACATATATATATTTTTAAAAGCATATCCATAACTATTCATTTAGAGCAAAAGACCTCTGAAAAAGAGATAGTGGTTAGTATAGTGAACTGTTTTTTCCAGCCAGTCCATATGACATGGCCACACAGTGACACTGAGAACAGGAGAGAGTTAATAGCACAAGCATCAAAATCCTTTAAGAAATGGAAAATAAAATAATTTTATGATTCAGCTTTTTTTTTTTTTTAATTGTGAGACTATTGTAAAAGAAGAAAAACAGGCAACATGTGGTAACTTTAGTCAGCATTTCTGAACTGGGAATGATAAACACCTCTGCCTGGCTCTGGCATTTATCAGGACTGAGATATTATTACCACATAGAGTCACAGCATGGTTACTGTTATCATCGGAAAAAAGAGCCAGCTAATCTTAATGGTTTGTAAAGCCGTTACCTGCACTGGTCTGACATTTATCATGATCATTTTACCACATGGGTCCTACATAGCAAAGGTCTTTTATCTGGAAGGGACATCACTATGAATTATTATTTGCAGCTAGGTAGAAAATTGTATGTTGTAGATACCTTTTCTCATTATAAATCACATAGTCACATTTCACCATTTTCCCCAGAAAGCTGCTGAGCCCAGGTTTTTTTGCCACAGCTTGCTTTGCTCTCCATCTCTCTCTCTCTTTATGGTTTCTTGAAAATATTAGCCATTTTTTATTAATATCCTTAATATAATTTTTGAAAAACTATATGGTAGGTAAACATACGAACATACTTTCATTATAGTTAGGGGACTGTCCTCCACATTCTGTAAAGGGACTGTACCGTACTTTGAGAAATGGAAGTTGATGAACTGTCTACTTTTGTTGTTGTTTTCGTTGTTATTTTAAATGCTTATTCTCTTTTCTGTCTTGGTGGCCAGACTTTGCTCTGTTTTTGACCTTGTCAATGGAATATTTACCAGTAGATCGGACAAAATTTCTGATGTTTGATTTGAAGTACTCAAAAACACTTATGCCATTTCTTGCTTGAAATCCTTAGCTTGGAAATGTGCTCTCATGGGGAGTAAAATACACTTTTATTCTGTTGGATGGTGAGTTTTTTCAGACTTTGTTTTAGTAAGTTACAATGGAGTAGAAGGTTCCTCCAACAAATTTGTTTAAAAAGGATCTTAGCTTCTATCCGTGTCTGTGTCCTAATGAAACACATTATTATATAGAAGAAATAAGGATATTCAAAGGTACAATGTTTTAGAACCATGGGACCAAGTCAGTAAAGTGAAATGCATTAATTTGACAATGGAAAATTACAACGAAAAGCCCAAGTTGTTTACCATGGGAAAGAAATGAACAAATCCTCTCTTTTAAAAAGATTGAGACGACTAATCTTCTGAAAGAGATATTTATATATTTTCTTCTTTCTCAAGTGTTCCATTAGGAATAAACAAGCCAGAAATTCTGCACTTTTATAATGAAGAGGGAGGAGAATTCCTTGCCATTTTTGCATTTAGGAAGAAATGTGCAAGAAGAATGTGACAATTTAAGCAAATCAAGATTGTTTCAAATGGATCACAAACGGGACTTTGTGGGATATTTTATACTAGCATGTGAAGCAAACAGTAAATTCGAAAGGAGGATTTTCTCAATGGTCTAGTTCTGATGTGTTTTCCCATTTCTTTGTGTGTTTAAAAGAGGTTTGGATGTGGTGTTTTAATATTGCTTCGACTCTTTTGCAAATGAGTTCTGGAGAAATATTCGCACATGAAGGAAAGCCGATGTGCTGTAATGCTGACAGCAGCTGGGGGGATATGAATGAAGAAACCAGATTCCCAAGGCTGGATTTAGCAAAAATAAACATCTATCATTCCATTAAAAAAATTACCATTTTACATATTTATAGGTATCTATAGCAGACCACTGTCCCTTTGATAAAAACAATATATATATTTTTTTCTCAAGTAAATTCATTCTTGAAGGGATGGGATAAAAACTTGAAGCTGATGTGCGGGATTTTGCAGGGCTGTGCATTAGTTTGCTGCCCTGGTTACATTTGGTTACACGTTAACTTTTGCATTATTACACATTTCTTCCAAAGGAAACAGTTTCTGTTTCAGGGACCTGTGAGACATGCTTGCATAAATTTGGGTGTGGCCTGAGGGAGGGGATGGCTGGAGAAGGTCATTTGTGAGATTAACCTGTACTTTTACTGCTCAAAATGAGTTGCACGCACTTCGGTTCAGTCATCTAAAATTTCATTGTAAAGGGGTGGTCCAATATACCAACACACCGCCTTACCAATCAGATAAAAGGCTACACTGATTTCAAACAAACAAACAACAAACCAGCTTTTTACTCTTCAATTTCAGAATGACTCTTTTGTTCTAGTTTCACATTTTCCTGCCATTATTGCCCCCCAAATACTGTAACCTGGGAGCGTTTACAGTAATTAGCCAGGGGCTTTGCTGCTTGGATTTTTCTTCTTTTCTGGGGAACTGGGTGAATCGTCGAGTGCTAATGAAAGTCGGAGACTTCTAGCAGTAGTTCGAGCCAGGCACAGCGCGGGCAGACGCTTTAAGCTTCCCACTGTGCTGCAGAGCAAGCCTCCCCGCTGTTATGTTTACCATAGTTTTAATGTCTGTGAAAAAAATTCCTGATGCAACCGAATTATGCTATGCCCTCTTGTTTGTCTAACCCTACCCCCCCCCCCCCCCAATTTGGCAGATTCCTGTTGCCCCTGCCTATTACAGAAATCTCCTTCTCAACTTTGTGGCCATCTTACCACTTCAATTCTTGCCAGGAGAGCCCAGCTGCTTTGCAGCCATGTCTGAAGGACCACATGCAGTCTATCTAGAAGTTTCCGGAGGATTACACACACCTTACTCTACTTATGCCGCCTAATAACGGACATCCCCCTTTCTGCTGCATTAGAATTTCATCAGAGGTAACGTTAAAGCACCAAAATTAATCATCGGTTTTGACAAAACTAGCTTAAAAATGTACATGTACTTGGTAAAGGCACTGTGTCTTTAAAGGAATCTATTGAAAGACCTCAAACAATCACTGCAAACTAAATAATGTGCTCTAAGATGAAAACAACCAGTCTGTGATTTGACTTGATTTATTCTTTGTCCTTTTCTTAAAAATGGTTATCTCAAAGAAAATGACCATTCCATTATATTGTAAATTGATGAATTCACCAAGTGTGATGTACAGTGAAGTTTTTAATGAATATTCATACAACTCTTTCAATCCATTAACAGGACTTAAGACAATGAGGATGCAACTCACTCCCATTTAGATAGTAGAGGGAAAATGGAATTAATAGCATAAACAGCGCTCGGAAAGTTTAACTTTAATGTATCAAACTCCAGGTGCCAGAGTTTGAGGAAAATAACCAATAATAGCCATTTTTTACATATTTGATGGGACTGATTATGCAATGTGCAACTCTAAATGGCTTATAGCACATTGTAGCATGGTTCCATCCCATTGGCTACAGTAGGGTGCAGGCAGATGGATGACAGTGACAGGGAGAGAAGTGCTTTTGCTTAGCCGTGCGTTAAGATGCCATCCAGAAGCTCTGTGCACTGCAGACACTTCATTAGGATGCCAGGATAATGGTAAACTACCACTCAGAGTGACACCCCATTTCCTGCTTACTGAGCGCTCCAACCTCGGCAGATGTCAACAATCTCACAGTGCTACAGAGCAGACCTAACTTTCCAGCCACTTTGACTCCAATTTTTTCCTCCTAACAGTGCCATACATTATGTGCAATATGTAACGGCAAACACCTCACCAAAAACAAAATCTGCCCAGTTCGTTATGACTGGAGTGCTTAATTTTTTTTTTCTTTTAAAAGATGAGGTACAGTGAGTTGGGTAAGAGAATACGTCCACTCACTAATCTAACCTCAAAATTTTCTTGCTATGATTTCCATTTGCTAATCAGTTCAAAGTGTTAATTGTGTGGTGAACTCTGATTAATAGTAGTTAAACTCTGATCACAGGGGATATGACTGTTTCTTTTAATTAATGTCCGTTCCAAAGGTAAGAGGACGTGGAATTCCTTTGTTAAAGATTTTAGACTCTGTTTCGGTGTGGTTCTTAGTTGTCTGCCAAGAAAAGGCTCACTTGAGCATCTGGATGGTATTTCCTCTGCAAATGTATAACTTGAGGCCATTCGCACACCACCTTACCAGCAATTCAAGCCAATAGAAACTTCTTTTTTTCTATGGTGTAAAGTCCAAAATTCTTTTTATAAAGGACCAAGGTGTAATTTAGATAATGGAAAAAAATTCCCCAAATGGAAAAATAATACTTTGAAATCTGTCATCATGATAAATGATTGATTTACATTTTGTGATTCTGAGCATCTTCTTAGAGGTTCAAAGGGCCTTGCAAATGGCAGGACTAAAAATAAATGTCCTCCTCTCAGACCTGTTACCATTTCCAGGTAAAGACGCAAATGTAAAGAAGTCATAGGCAGGGGTCACACTCCAAAGGAGAATTTGAATGCAAACTTTCAATGTGATGTCCTTTAAAAAGAGGTGATGCAAATCTTGACTTTTGGTTTTTAAAGTGGGATCTAGTTGGCAACACCTAACCACCTCTTGAAACCTGTCACTAACTAGGTTTGAATACAAAGAAAATAGACGAGAATTCTTAAAATAAACAGGAACTGACGGTCAACATGGTGTCAAAGAATTAAAAATAATTTCCTTCAAGGCGGATTAAATTTAATTAGAAAATACCGGTGCCGGGACCACCTGTGCTATGGGTCTATTGAAGCAGAGAGCTTGACTTTCTGGAAACAGATAGAAATATCCTTATCTTTTTTCAACTGTCTGATTTCAAAACCAGTTTCAAGGTCTATGCCAACCTAAAACACTGGGTAGCACTTTTTTTTTCTTTAGTAGACTCCATGCTCAACACGGAGCCCAACGCAGGGCTTGAACTCACGACCCTAAGATCAAGACCTGAGCTGAGATCAGAGATGGATACTCAACCAACTGAGCCACCCAGGCACCCCCCCCCCAGCACTCTTTTTTCTACAAAGCTAATGCTATTGAGTAGTGTGAACGTTTTCCCTCTTCCCTTTCCCACCAGTGCCCTTTTAACTATAGATTAGGGTTTCTTTTTTCCCTGTAATAATTTGGAGATAGCAGTTTTCATAAGAGAACAGAAGAGCTTGAAGGTGGAAGGTAGAAAGGATGCTCTGATAATGGCACACATCACATTAGAAACTGCTGTCCCATACGTAAAACATAGGAGGGATGGAGACGGGCAAAAAATCTGTTAAGAATCAACTCTTGGAATTCTAAGGTTTGATTTATGTATTTCATCTTTTAGAGTGTAGTGAGTTACGGAATATAGTGGGGGGAATTCAATATCAGGATGGTAGGGCCATAAGATACTAAATATGGTAGGTAAGATTTAATATAAGAGCTATGATTATCAATTTGTCGTCTGAGTATAACTCCAAGACAAGGATTTGACTCAAACTGAAGCAGAGGGTTAAAGGCAATGGCACAAGTATTGGTTACATTTCCACCTTTTGAGATGAGTAAACAAAACAAAATTTACAAGAATGCATGACCTTTAAAAACATTCATTTCAGATACGGGAACAGTGCTCAGAAATGCAGAACTTTCACAATGTCCATGAGACAAATAGGAAACCATTTAACATCTTTGATAGAATTTGAAACATCAAGGCTTCTAACGAAAAGAAGCAGCAAGCCATAAGGAGGGAATAGGATAAGATGGAAAGATACTAGAATAAGATGATAAAGAGATAGATAGTGAGGAAAGACAGTGCAGAAACTAAAAATGCAAAAGAATTTTTTTTTAAGTTGCAGAAAAATTAGACCGGTGATACAGATAACAAAATAGAGAAGCTTCTCCAGTATGTGGAAACATAAAAATGATAGGAAAAAGACATGTTGGAAGTCAGAGAATTGAGAGATTATCTATGATTTATAAGTATACTTGAGGGAGAAACCAGAACATTTGAAAAATATACAATAATCAAGGACAAAATTTAAACAAAATTCTGTGAATAAAAAAACTATCTCAGTCTTTAAAATGATGGCCAGATTCTACGAAAACATTACTGAGTATAGACACTATCTTGATGGATTTTGGCAAAACTTTGAAGTGATAAAGATCAAGCATAATCTTACAAATATTCGAACAAAAAAGAAGACAAAATAAGTAAACATCCAGGCTTTCCCAAGACTTATTTCCCTAAATTCTAAAGTAAAACAAAGCAGTATCTCCTGTTTATAGGGGTAAAAATAGTGGTCCCATTCTGCGTGCACACTCATATTCTCTTTTGCATGTTAAAACAACAGAAAAGACATTCTCATCCATGCAGAGATTTATAATAGCACTGCTTTCTTGAAAAGTTTACTGGAAGGCTTATGTAAGCCTACCAAGTGATGAATCAAAATTTGTAACTCAAAAATAGAGACATTATAAACAAAACTAAGTATCTATTTGGTTTGGACCCAAAACTCAGAAGGCACCATTTGATGATTTCTCTTTGGCTTCTTATTTCATTCTCGGACCAAGAGTGGTCTTCTCGTCACAGTTCAGGTGAAAGCTCTGGGGACATATGACCACTTAAAACAGTGACTGGTGCTATTTAGTTCTGGCATTTGCTAACAAGCACCATTATTGGAACATTGCACTGGAGAGTTACTAAACAAGACTTCTCTTCTCCTCTTAAAAATCAAAGCTTCAGAGAACAGCAGAATGTTTACTCCCATTGCTAAGATTCCTTGGTAAACATGCTTTGTATCTAAAATAATTGTGTTGAAAAAAAACTGAGTCTGGGGACAGTTAAAATGATAAAGACTGAAAAAAATAAGGCAATAATAGAAATTGTATATGAATTTTCCTATGCTACATATGTTTTAAGAATTAAGTAGGCTTGGGGAAAAAAATGCCAAGCAAACAGGTCAAAAGGAAATACCCCAAAATATGGTGATGAAATTTAGAGTGATTTTAATTTTCTTCTTTTTACTTTTCTGCTCAAGTTAGCCTCAAAAATGCCAAGCAAACAGGTCAAAAGGAAATACCCCAAAATATGGTGGTGAAATTTAGAGTGATTTTAATTTTCTTCTTTTTACTTTTCTGTTCAAGTTAGCCTCAAAAATGCCAAGCAAACAGGTCAAAAGGAAATACCCCAAAATATGGTGGTGAAATTTAGAGTGATTTTAATTTTCTTCTTTTTACTTTTCTGTTCAAGTTGCCTCAATAAATATTTATTATTTTTACAATCTTATTAGAAGAGACAATTTAAAATACAGTTGTACAATTCCTTAGATACCATATAATTATATATCTTTACTAGCTACTTAATTTAAAAGACTAGTAGAAAACATACCAAAATACTAGCCATAAGTTCTCTTTGAATAGCAGGAGTATGGATGATTTCCTTCCATTTTTAACATGCGTTTTCCAAACTTTCTATAATGAGTATATGCTACCTTGATAATAAAAATAATTCTCTGTGTTTGGTACAGATGATAATCTTTAGTTGTTCTATGGCATGGAAAAATACACTATTTTTGCAGATGAAACCATTTCTAGGAAAATAATGTACTAGACTTTCTTCTAGGTATTTCTGTTGCAGTTCATCTTTTTCTTCGTGAATATGCTCCAGAATCAAGAAAGCAAAGTCGGAGTGTGACACTTCCTTCCCATGGCTGAAAATATTGGGTGTAGGGTGCTTGCAGGGAGAGGACACAAGATAGAAGATACCACGGTTCACAGTACAGTGCATTTGCAACCTGAAGAAAGATGGCTGACACTGCAGGGCCTTGTATGTAAATATATTTTAGTCCCATATTCTAATTTCTGATTCTTCCTCAATCCAATCATTTCTTAGAATGTTATATTGCTTATTGGACTGAGTCTCTGAAGAGTGGAAAATAAAACCTATAAACATACTGCTAGTTCAAGGATGAGATTTAGTGGTAATATTTCTAAGTGAAAAAATAAGCTGATATTCATCCTATGCTGAAGCACACATTTAATTCCCATACCCTACTCCTTTAAGTCACACAATTTCTCTTCTCTTTTGGAAACTACATTCATTAAAGCGTTCTCTACTTGTAAAGTCAAAGAATGAGGTAGTATTCAAATAATGTATATCCTTAAACTTTACTTTTGCCCTAATTTTTCTGTACATATTAGATTCCCAGTTAATATCTGTTGATTGAATTATCCAGATAATTGACTCAGTTCTTCAGTTCACCTTATGTACATAGTGAGAAATTATACTTTCTGGTTAACATCAGTAGTTAGGGCCAAATTCTTATAAGCAGAAACACAAGGAACCAAAAGTTAAATATTCTGAATGTGGAAGTTGCTGGACAAAAATTAAATTTTTTTGGTTAAAATTTTATTCAAAATTGGTGTTAGATTTGTAAGGACCACTAATTTGGAACTGTAGGAAGCCAGTGTATCTGCAATATTTAAGAGGGCCCCCTTATGGTTAATCTTAGAAATGTCTTCTGATTCCATTCTGCCTTCCAGATGACTAGACATATTTACGCATGTGTAATTGGCCATGCGACTTAAAGAGAGTTGGGACCGGTGCAAAGTCAGCCCCCATATTTGATTAATATCATTTCAAAGTAAAATATTTTCCAAAGCAATCATTTAGTTTTAAGGGCTATAAAAAGGCCATCTCCAACAAACAGCTAGAAATGTAAGAATATGGAAAATGTTTTAAAGAAAACTCGGCTAGAAAGTAAATTTCCACACATTGCAATGGCATTCCTTAAAGAGGTTGGAAGTGATTGCTACAGTAGGAGACTAGTGTTTTGCAAAGGCCATTCGGTTCTTTCCGAAACCAATTTTTGGCTGAATTTTAAAAAAGAATAAAGTTATTTTTCCTATAATCAAGCAGTGGTCCTTTTCACCGGTAGACATATTCCAGGACTTCAGAAATAAAATATAAAATAATAATAAAGGATGCAAATGATATTCTTGTCTAGCTAACGTAATTTTTTTTTTAAAGTAAACATCAGCTCCTCAAGGGAGATTTCGATTTGAAGACTGTTTATTATATCGTTTGAATAGGACTAGACCTGGCCTTTTGACTTTGAACCACTACCAAATTTCAGGCTGTGAGGAAATTGTTCTACATTTCCTGACAAATTGAGTTAAGCAGACATTAAGTGGGCTTTAAGAAAACAAATGGCCATCTTTATCACAGGTGGACACTGATGGCTTAATGGGGCCTGGGCTGATTGTATCACTTCTAATGGCTTGACGGGAAGCATTAGGGTTTTTGCATAAAGAACTGGCATTGCGAACCCTGCTAACACAGACCTGTCAAGCGCTCTGTATCCCTTTGTGCACGGAAGCAGATGTTTGTATGTATACTATGAACTGGCATTAGAGCAAGCGACAGATGCCTGTATGAATGCCAGGTTTGTGAATTTTTACAGCAGGAGCATGTTCTGAGGAAGTGCAGCCCTGCCCTCTATCATAGGTAATTCCCAGTGGAACTTGCTAAATCCCAGCTATGTTTTCATTATTTGGCTTTCCTAGCAACTGGATGAATGTGTCTATCCTGAAAATGCAAGATGAGAGCCCTACCAAATTCTTACAGATTTGCAAATAGCTTGTCTGTGTTTTGAACTTGGACTTTTCCAGGCAGCGCTTTGCCCTGGAATCGCAACCAACTTATTCAAAGGAGCGGGTGGTATTCTAGCTCTCTAATTAAAACTTACTTCAGTGTTTATCTGTCAGTCCTCCCCCATGGTCTCCCTACATTCCCACCCCCACCCGCCAGGAAACGCGAATTCCGTTTGTAGGTTTTTCTTTTCTGCAACATACAGAACTTACACTCTAGTTGTCTGTCAACAATAGAAACAGGTAGCTTGCAGTCCATTAAACAAACACAGTGCCCCCCTCACTTTTATTTGACATTTTATTTGGCTGTGACAAATGAGCAGCAGTTGGATTATAACATAATTTGTCTTGTCTTTATTACCAGCACAAAGGACACCATTCATTAATTATTCTGCCGTTGCAGCTTAACACTGACTGGAAAGGTCCCTCTTCGGACAGATGGCGGGGACGATGTTATTTATATCAATCAGCCAAAATCCTCAACAAGGATTACTGTTCCTGAGACTACAATGATTTATTTCTTTTTACCTCACCCTCCCTCAACCCCTTCTGCTTTCAGAGATTTCTCTATAAAAACGAAATTTGATGGGAATCTTAAAGCAAAGCCATATTTAACCTGTTAGCTTGCAAAACAACATGCATGCTACATCAGTTTAACTGCATGACATTAGCTGCATATTTTTTAAACTGCTCGGGATTTTTGATCTTCCATTCTAGAGCAAAAGATTAACCAAAGGTCTTAGGGTAGCAAGTTCAGCAGAAGTTTGCCTCTTCTGTGACATTGTATTGCTGTGGCCCATGGGACAATCCCCCCCCCCCCAAAGGATATCGTGCTGTCAAGATTTTTTTTGCCTCTGCTGAGATGAGATGATCCATCTTATTTCAGAGTCCAGAAGACTTTCTGCAAGATCATCTGGATGTTTGGACAAAATAAAAATAACAACTAAAACCAAAAAAGCAGAAACACCCTTACCTCCTGTCTAAACTAGAGTTAAGTTAAAAGAGTGAAGGTCTGTGATTTCGCCTGGGTCCGCATCTCTATGCAGAACCATGAGGTGGTTATTGGGGTGGCGGTGGTGGGTGATTTACCTTGCTCGTTTTGTGTTGTTAACAATTCTGTCCAATACATGCTGATCGAGCACTAATAAAAGACTAGACCAAACCCAGATGTGACATTCTTCTACACATTTTTCGATAGTGCTTCTGAGATGTGGCCATTTCTCCAATTAAAATCTTCAGGAGAAGAGGATGTGCAAAAAAATACAGATTATTGGGGCTAAGGCACTGAAAGTTTTTTTTAAGTTTTCTGTTTGAATATAATAAAGAAAATAATGCAGAAAGTTTTTTGTCTTCAGAAATTATTGGTATAACCTTGCTATCCTGATTAGTTTGCAAATATTAAAAGTCCCATCAAGACAAATATCAGCAACATGCAAATACCCTTGCAGGTTGTGATTAAGATTTTAAATGTATCCTTTTGCTTTTAGTTAATGAAAAACAAAGTCTTGGAGGATCTAAGTTGTAATTTATTAAACATGAAAGGCTCCTTGATGAAATATAGAAATGAGATATATTTTGCATTTCAAAGATTTAAGCTGACAACTTACTTGCATGCAAATAAGAGCAAGATTTGTAAAAATATTTGAAAAGAAATTATTCCTGAATGTACTTATTACAATAATGTGGCATGTAGATAAGAGAAACACACAGCATTAAAAGACATTCATTTCTCCAAAGTCTTAAAATTAGCTTCTTTCTGCCATTGTGTATTAATGTTCTTCTTCAGGAATGCAGCATATTAAAGAACTGAACAGAATTAGTAATAAATTTGTTAATTACAAATTTAAGCAACACAACTGTGTTGTTTTCCCAATATGTTTTTTTTTCAAAAGCAGAATTGCTAATGCATTTTAATCATTTATGTATAAACATTTGAGGATAAAATATTCTGAAGTTTATCAATTTCAAGAGCTGTTTATTTGCTAGCAAAATAGGCCATGTTATACAACATATATCTTATCATTTTTGCTCATCAAATCCCCATTTGCTGAATGCAAATTTTCCTGGTCTAAGTGCTCTTGCACCTCAATTTAAATGAATAATAGGATCGACTCTATTAAAATCAGTTTAAGGTTGCCATGGGTGACATATCAGTAGGGTTAAAATGAGAAAAAAAGGTCACAGAATCAGTCCTTACAACCTGTTTTTTATCATAATGAAGCATATGTAAGACTCAACGAAGGCTTAAATAACAATATGTCACTTAGGCAATACTTTAGTTTGTGGGTCTTCTTAAAAAATCTTTTTTTAACCACAATGTATTCCAAACAAAATAAACGTGAAATTATAGTGCCATCAATAACTCCGAGAATGTATTCAGTTGCATTGAAAATTAGAGAGTAAGCTCTTATGCTATTACACAAGACTGACAGATTGTGGATTTGTAAAAATAACAGAGAGCTCCTCAAAAAGAGGAGGAGTAGGTACTTTTGCTGCAGTAAATCTCTTGCTACAAAGATCCGGCTAGGTGCTATAGTCAAATCAACAAAGCATACAGAAACTACCCTGGAACATCTCATTTGAGAAAAAATTTATGTCCTCTGCCAACCAGATTTAAAAGATTATTCATGTAGTTATTAGTAGGCATTAAAACACCAGCACCGGGCATGGCCAATATCCTGGAGCAAACCTTTGGGTCCTAGTTTTAGGCTCTTGAAAGCTGAACAGCAGGACTTTGGGGTTACTGGAGTATGTATGTGATTGTATATCTATATGAATCTTCATATTTTAAAAGTCAATCCTATTTATTAAAGTCACACTCTTAATGCTGAGTTTATATTATTTATGATTCTCATTTGGATTTCACAGAATCACATTTTTGTTACAAGTGTTATATTTCCTATCTTTTTTTAACCTGAAATAGAAGAAAAAAATTCTTCTTATTTGCTAAGGTTACAGTGTTAGTTTAATTTTCATAGAAGCGGTGGAATATTTTGAAGTGAGTAACATTTACCAAGTCATTAGTTTTATGCAAACTAGGAAGGAAGATGAAAGAAAAAAAATTATCAATTATTTATAGATTGTTAAAATGTATCTTAGTGCTCTGCTACTGTATAGAAATGACAATTAGCCAAACTTACCTTCTTTAATTAATAATGCATACATTATGCTCTTTGGGCAACTAATCACCAGCTCTACAAATTTGTTTGACACTGTTGAAGATACCTATCACATGGGTTAAAAAAAGAACAATGCTCTGCCAGCTGCAGCCAACTTTCAGCCTTCTAGCAATGCTTGAAATGCAGTAGCAGTTCCAGGGAGCAAAATGGTGGTCCTTCAGCTGCTTGATGCTACGACTATGGCACCGAGCTGCAGAATGCTGCCTGCCAGGCCTTTGCCACCAAAGAATGCACGTTTTGTCTCAAATGGGTTACTTAGTGATGAAAATCCTCGATCTCTATCTCCTGTGTTATTTCCATTCTCTTACAGTGAGAAATTATTGAAGGCAAATTTGTGCTGTTGCCTTAAAGCTGCATTTATCGTATTTTCTGAACGAAAATAGAAAAGTAGTTGGATAAAAGGATGGACTCTGTGAAAACCAAACTATTCCAGGGAATCGGGGATGAATGGTCACCATGCTTCCCACAGAAAATTCCAATCAAACCTGTGACTGCCGCATTTTGTTGCCATGACTCTCTCAAAATTTATTTTTAATAAGACATAGCATCTATCTATAATATATTTAGACCAGAAGGAAAAGTAAAAAAAGAAACGATTTTTTTTTTCAATTGCCTGCTTTTGCATCTCCCCGTACTTCAAGGATGGCAAACCCAGTCTCCTCATTTTACCCACAATTCTGAGGGCAATGACAGTCACTGGTAAGGTTGCAAGTTTCACATAGGCTACTACATTGACACAAGGGCCTAGGCAATCTATTTCTCAGAGGTACAAAAGCATAGTATCACACCAAGCAGTCCACTCAAGTGGCCAACAGGCTTCCTGACATTGGGACCAGGTAGACACTTGGCTGTCACCGATTTTGTCCCTGAGTCATACACACACCACATCGAGGTAGCAGCTTGTAGCATTTGGAAGGAGAAATGAGACTGGTGCGGCTCCCTCACATATGGTGTTTAACAGACTACACTTCCCATTTGCTCCTCCGAAAGGTGTGCATTTTCAAGGGATAATGCCAAGTGTTCTTTGTGCTATGGTGTCTTTGCATTGAAAGGTGATGTGTCTGACACATTTTGGCAGGCTACTGTGAAGAGCTTAAAAATTTTCCACTGACTTTTACTAAGACTTAAGAGAGTAAGATAGTACTTTATCAAAGGTAATAATCTGCCTTTGGGGATGACAGGAGCACAGTTCTGTAGTGAACTGAGAACATGGATTTTTATTGATGATATTCTTCACTCTCCTGTAAAATTTGTTTTGTTGCTTTTTTTTGTTTAATTTAAATACCTACTGACCAGTAGATCTGCCCTGAGCAGGTTTATCATTTTAAGTAGATTCTGAATTAGAGCTTTGAAATGTGGGTAGAATAAAACTAGAATGTGTATTTCTTGTGAAATTCTCTCCTCTTTTTCAGCAGCTTTAAATGAAATGCAGAATCAGAGTCAGAATAAATGCAGGGGACCTCTCTCAGAAGCCTGCGAGAAGAACCAATTCTATATGTAAACTGAAGGAAATCTTCATTTCTATCATGAACATTGGGTATTTCCCCACCCACCATTTAGAAGGATTTCTGTTAGTCTTTTGTGAAAGATTGCTCTCATTTATTTAACTCATGCCACATGGCTTAGCTTTATAACCAGTATAGGATTTCTAGAGATTAAAAAAAATCCATTTTGTATCTATGGAAATATGAATCTGGAATTTAAGCCATAATTGCTGCAAGTTTTCCACATTATAGTATAAAATTGCTGGATTTATTAATGCTGGGCATACTTCAAGCACTCGATGTTTTGCCCTGGTCAATGGTTACCTGTCAAAATGTGGAACAATTTTTAAAAAATATTCTGTGCCACGGAGAAAAATAATGTGTGGATTTTTCCTCTGTTTTTGTTTGTTATAAGCAAAGTATTTGCAATAATTTATGGAAAGTCTTGGAATTATAAATATTAAGGCACTGCCAAATGATTTAACTATCCCTCCATGGCAAACTGTCTTTAAACACTACCATTTTTTTCTTTCTTTTTTTTTTTTTTTATCATTTACTTGTGGACCAGCAACACTTGCAGGCTCTTGCCCCTGGCCTTCTGTGAGAATGTTAGTTAGCAATGCTCATAAAAACTCAATTCATCAATGTGAACATAATTTGCTATGAACAGAAAGCTCACAAAAGGGTGAATTTGTCAGATAGACAGGTGGCCTGAGATCTCTCTCTGATACTGAATGATATGAATAATAGATTCTGGTAAATGTATGCCAAGACTTGAGCTGTAAACACAGCTGCCTCCATTCCCTTCCAGAAAAACAGCTTCGAGGACGAAAGCACAGGAACCACGGTTCCACCTGAGGACCTAAGCTTGTGTGTGTGTGCGAGTGCGTGCGCACACACACACACACACAAGTGCACGCACACACACGCACACACACACACTCCTCATTCAAGAAATAAACAACCACCATAAAAAAGGATAGAGTTAGAGGACTCTTCATGTTTTTCCCTCTCTATGCGAAAGACATTTTACAGCTATCTTGGGCAGAGGAGACTAGACAGAGACGAGAAAGAAGAGCAAGGAAATAGATTCTCCTAATGGTTCTGGTTCCATATTATTCAAATGTCCTATTTTATAAAATACACAGATCAACAGAGCTAATAAACTTTGCAATATTATAACTCCTGTTTTATAATGAACAAAAATAAGAGAGCAGGATGGCTCTATGCAGAAGCACTGTGCTTGAAATCATTCTAGTAATTCATGGCTATTTGTCTTATGGGTTATTAAGTATTTATTAAGGTTCAAATGTAATGTAGCCTTTTCTCCAATTTACTCTGAACTTTAAAAATCTATTTTGCAAATTGTTTTCCAGGTACTGCACATACCCACTTAAGAGTTGAATCTCAGGATTTAGAAGATTCTGATTGAGTGCACCATATATTTTTCTAGTCTTTATAGATACTGCTGCATAGAGGTTAACCTAATCTGATAACATTTATGATTGACGGTCAACTGGCAAAGACATTGGATAAGTCTTTCTTAGTATAGTAAAGTAGTGTTTCTTAAAGTAGAATACAATATTACTGGTGGTCAAGAGACAAATTTAATGGTCATGTATTTATTTTAATGAGTATTAAAGTATAACAGTTTAAATGTATGCTTTCATGGACATTATTACTTAGGATAAAGCTAAATATATTTAAGTATAAAAGTCATTTGATTTTCAGAAAAAAATATTTAATATTGATATTACTGAAAATATTATCAATGAAATTAGCATATAGATCAATGAAGCTTGGGAAACCTGATAACCTCATTCCAATCACCAAAATCACATAAAAGATCTTATCAAATATAATTAGAATCATAAAGCCACAGAACATAGAATTGTGACATTTTTAGAGTTGAGGTAGACCCTGGAAGCCATTCTGTCCTATTCTTTAATTTTATGGATGTAAAAGCTATGTGTTACAGAGGGCTTAAGTCATCTATCAAGTTAGGGACAAAAAGGCAATTAAAAACCAGGGCTCCTCACAGGTTGGTGGTCTCTGTCATTAGGAAAAAAGGGAACAAACAAATTTTGGCATCATTTCCATTCACTCACACTGGATTTCTAGAAGGAATGCTGAATGTTCTCTTCTATAAAAGGTTTTTTTTTTTTTTCTCGTTATTGACAAGAGAATCCTTAGAACTTCTTACCAGTATTTACTTTGGCTTTCCCAGCATGCAGACACTGAACATGAGTTCAATTTGGTATAATGGATAGCAAGGCTCTCTAACAGGAGGGTCACAATAGAGGCAACCCTATTCTTCCCCTTTGGAATTTTTGTTGGAGTTAATATCTCCCTCTCTTTTTTCACACCACTTTCCACTTTTTATTATACATCAATTATACACATTGTCTTTTCTCTGACAACATGGTAGAACTTTGCGTGAAGAAACTATACCTTCTTTATCTTTGATTTTTAAGAATTTCTCATCTCAGTTTCTTCACATGATGAGTCCTCAATAACTTTGTTATGTGATAGCACAAATGAATTCAATTCTTCAGATCCCTATGAATATTGCCTGACCTGTGATTCTATTATCTACGAAGGTTATTTCATCTAGTCCAATCAAATTCAATCCATCAAATACTTAAAACCTTTACCAAGCTCCTGATCTAAATTAAATAATTTTTAGGTGCTATGAGTGACAGAGATAACAAACAGTTTTTCACCTTAAGAGCACACCAACTAGGAGGGGTGATATGACATGGACACAATTAAAATGCGAAGCACAGTAAAGAAGTATAAATTTCTATGAGTATTTGAAGAAGAAAAATAGAACTGAGAGAATCCAGAAAGGCCACATGAAAGTGAAACTGAGGGTTCCAATAATCAAGGAGCTTTGCTTCATTCCCTAGTCCACAGTCTAAAGATAAATAGAGCAATACCCTGATTTACCCACTGATTCTGGTATCCAAACTCATAGATGTCGTTATCAAGTACACCAACCACATGTTCCAAAATTTTATGTTCACAGCACAGAAATCCCCAGGCAGACTGTCAGGTTAAATTTCTTTTTTTTTTTTTTTAAAGATTTTATTTATTTATTCGACAGAGATAGACACAGCCAGTGAGAGAGGGAACACAAGCAAGGGGAGTGGGAGAGGAAGAAGCAGGCTCATAGCAGAAGAGCCTGATGTGGGGCTCGATCCCATAACACCAGGATCACGCCCTGAGCCGAAGGCAGATGCTTATGTCAGGTTAAATTTCTTATTCATTTCCTTGCTCTAAGAGTTTTTCCTGGGGGGACGCCTGGGTGGCTCAGTGGGGCGCCTGGGTGATTCAGTGGTTAAACGTCTGCCTTCAGCTCAGGGGCGTGATACCAGAGTCCTGGGATCGAGCCCCGCATCAGGCTCCCCACTCCACTGGGAAGCCTGCTTCTTCCTCTCCCACTGCCCCTGATTGTGTTCCCTCTCTCGCTGGCTGTCTCTCTCTCTGTCAAATAAATAAATAATTTTATAAAAAGAGTTTTTCCTAACCAACTGGGTAGGCTGGGTCTCTACCACTTTCAGAGGCTCTGAATCATTAGAATCATTGGAACCATCAGGATTAATGAAATGATGAAGGAGATAACTACTGGAAGCGCGTAGAATCAAACAGGATAACAATAGTGAAACAAACCATTAATGATCTTTCAATTACTTTCCTTTTTGTTTTTAGTTGAAGTAAAGCTGAGGTAAAATTCATACAGTTAAATGTATAAATCTTAAGTGTACAATTTGATTAACTTTGACAAATGTCTGCACTCATGTAACCAACAACTCAGTTGAATTAGAACAATATATAGCACATTTTCTCACCCACCAAAACTTCCATCAGACATCTTTTCAATCTTCATCTCTCTCATATGCAACCATTATTCTGATTATAATAGCATCTGTCAAAATAGGCTAATTTTGCTTGTTCTTGAATTTCATGTAAATGGTATCATGTAGGTATATACTCTTTCATGTCTGAATTCTTCTCCTCAGGAAAATTTTTAAGATTCATTTTAATGCGTGTATTCATAGTTCTTTTTAAATGCTAAATACTATTCCATTATGTGATCTGTTGACAAATTCTCCTTTTGATGAACATACGAGTCGTTTTGAAGTTTTGACTATAATAAAAAAGGCTCATAATTTCTTGTACAAGTTTGTTGTTGTTGTTGTTGATTAATGTTTTTTTATTGCTCTTGGGTATATAGGTAGGAGTACGATTTTGGAGTTACAGACAGGAGTTTGTTCAATTTTTAAGAGGCTGCCTAACATTTTTCTAAAATTATTGTGCCATTTTATACTCTCCTCTGTAATGTACAAGAGTTCTAGTTACTATTTTCATCAATATTTGAGATTATTAGTCTTCTTAATTTTAGCCATTTTGTTGAGTTAAAGCTGTATTCTATTGCGGTGTTAATTTGCATTCTTCTGGTGCCCTATTAATGACAATAAACTTTTCATGTTTTCATATGTTCATTGACTATTTGCATGTCTTCTTTTGTGAAGGTCTGTTCAAATCTTCTGTCCATTTTATAGGTGTGTTGTCAAAATATTTTTATACTATATATATATATATGTATATATATATATATATATATATATATATATATATATATATACATATATATATACAGCCTTTGTCAGATATATGTGTTATAATTTGTGGCCTGCTTTCTGTTTTTTAAAGGTGACTTTTGTAAAGTCTAATACAAATTTTTCTTTTAAGGTTATGGCTTTCTACGTCCTGTCTAAAAAATTTTGCCTAGGAGTGCCTGGCTGGGTCAGTGGGTGGAGCATGTGACTCTTGATCTTGGGGTTGCAGATTCAAGCTTCACATTGGGCATAGAGATTACAAGAAAAAAAAAAATCTTTGCCTACTTCCCAGGTCTTGAAGGTATTCTACAATATGTAGCTATGTAGACTTGCCTGTCACTTTTAAGCCTGTGGTCAATCTTAAATTAATTTTGTGTACATGAGGTAGGAACAAAAGGTGTTTTTGCTTTTTTTTTTTAATCAACTGCTCTAGTGCTATTTGTTGAAAAGTTGAAAAGATTTTTCTTTCCTTCTTTCCCATTGATTTTTTTCTTCTTTTCAAGATTGTTTTGACTGTTCTATGCTGTTTTCATTTTCATATTAATTTTAGAATCAACATGTCAATGTCTATAAAAATGCTTGTTTGAAATTTGATTGCGTTGAATGTGTTGATCAATTTGAGTAGAGCTGACTTCTTACCAATATTGAATCTTCTAATCCATGAACATGGTATATTCCACTAATTATTTAGGTCTTCCAAATTTTCTCTCAGCAATGTTTTGGAGTTTCTGATACAATTTTTAATTTAAATTCTTAAAATTTCTGTTTCTAATTTTTTGCTGCTTGCTTGCATACAGATATACAATAGTTTTTCTTTAGTGATCTTGATCCTATGACTTTCATAAATTTGCTTATTATTTCCAGTAATTTTTTAAAAGATTCCTTAGAATTTTCTATGCAAATAATAATGTGATCTGTGAGTTATTTTTCCAAACTTTTTTTTTTTATTGTACTGGTTAGAAAATTTTGTAGAATTTTGAATAGAAATAGCAAGACACTGAATCGATTTTTTTTCAGCAGTTTAAGGATGCTTTACATTTGCTTTTAGTGAGAAGTCAGTCACAATTCATATAGTTTCCATATATTGATATATTATATTTTGATTTCTCTGTAAACTTAAAAATTTTTATTTCCATCTTTGGCTTTAAGTTCAAACTTATTCTTTAGGGTTCTTGCCTTTCTTTCATATATTATCTATTTAAGATTTGCTGAAATTTCTGGAATTATAAGTTGAAGTTTTTCATCAGATTTGGGATATTTAGGTCATTTCCCCCCAAATATATATGTAAAATAATGATCTACAATAGATAATATCTATTATATGTCTTCAAGTTACTAATGTTTTATATTATAAATACCTATCTATTGATAAGCCCATTCAGTAAATTTTACTCCAGATACTGTACTTTTCAGTTCTTAAACTTCCATTAGGTTCTTTTCTTTTCTTTTCTTTTTTTCTTTTCTTTTCTTTTCTTTTCTTTTCTTTTCTTTTCTTTTCTTCACTTTCTTTTTCTTTTCTACATTTCTATGCTGAGGTTTTCAATCTGTTTACTCAGTAAGGTAATGTTTTCCTTAAGTCTTTGAATGTATTTATAATAGCTGTTTTAAAATCATTATGTGCTAACTTTACTGTCATGGTCATCTTAAGTTCTGTTTCTGTTGTCTAGCTTTTTTCTTGATTGTGGAATTCTTTTGCTTCCTTACATCTCTAGCAACCTTCATTATATTATTGTGATGATATGTTGTTCAGGCCTCTTATATTTTGTCAAATTGTATAGTTGTTTAGAGTGGGAGGGTAGGTTCATTAGCAGTTTTTCGATTATGGAGAGACGCAAACACTGTCTTCCTAATATATATTTTTAAACTCAAATTTTTAGGAATCAAGGATTAGGAATGCAAAATAACTTCTTGATATTGTTGTATTCAAATTAGAACTTAAACAAACTCTAAATTATGTGTTTTACCATTGCCTTTGAATATTTATAAGGTAGGCAAAGCAAATGAATGTAAATATTGGTTTAACTTATTCTCAGACTGGACCATTATAAGGTACCATGGCAAGTGGAAGAACACCCAATCTCATAGGAAAAGTATTCCGCCTTATTGGCTCATCATTTCCTTCATTTCCTGAATCAATGAAACTAAGTTGAGGTTCTGTACCCTTTTTATTAAACTGAACCAGTTAATAAATAAATAAATTGAACCAATTTAACACAAATGCACTTTTTGATTAAATTTTAAAATCAACTATTACTGAATGTATTATGTAATATCTATAGTGAGGTGCATTAATTAACTTAAAAATTATTTGGGTCTTCTAACACATGTATATAGGGGATTTGCCTCATATTTTGGCTTTTATATCCATTAATTTTGGTAGTTCTTTTGAAATGAAAATCTAATCTATCTCAAATAATCTCTTCGCCTCCCTCTTTATAGGCAAAATATTACTTTTATTAGAGTAGGCATCGCATGGCCTAGGTTATAATTACTGATATATTCATAAAAATTATTAATGGGCTTTTCATATCATGAAGTACACTCTACTTGTCTGTGATATATATAAAACCTTGTGTAAAGTTTCTATTATGGAGACCTGAGAAGGTCAATAGTGATAATTCTCTCATCTTCAGGTGATGATGTAAGAGGAGAATGTCATCAGCCTGAAATCACACCAAACAACTGGTATGAATTTACCTACATAAATATTCTATATTATATTAAAGAAAATACATAAAGAAAGTCAAAGCATTCCAGATAATGTATTGGGAGGAAGTTGAATATACTGTACTATTAAGTCTTTAAAGATTACATAGAGATGAGAATAAATGACAGACAACCTAATTTTTTGGAGCAACCACAGCCAAACACACTGAAGGCATCACTATATAATAATAATAATAATAATAATAATAATAATAATGGCTGACTATTGATCATTACTGAAGGAAATGATTTGACTTTTTTTTGGTCATCATTGTCTTAATGGGACACTCATAAATTTGTCGTTTCTTTATATACCCCTAAATTTTGCTAGGACTCCTTCTAGCATAATCTTATTTAAGGTGTCCATAAATATGAAATTCCTTAGTCAAATCAATAATCCTTTACTTTAGTAATTAAGGGCAAGATTATCTCCTCAATCAGGAATGATGCATTTTATCCAACTGCTCTGATATGTCAAAGAGTCATTACTAATGACACACTCCAAGGAGCTACTCCTTTCAGTAGCCACTCAAGTAGAAATATTCGGAGAACCACACATGTGCACCTAGAAGCCAATCTCCCACCGATACAAAGAAACTAGTTAATAAAGCCTAACTTTTGAGCTACTGAACCAAAATAATAGTTTCACAAAAGAGCCCTTCAAAACAAAACCTAAAGCTGCTTCTTCATTGCATTATAATGTATGAACATTGTTCATAGTAATGTTCAATTATTGTTCAACCAATAACATAGACTATTTTATTTAGCCTTCTCACACATCATTTTCTCAGTAGGTATGCCATTAATGCATTGTTCTCAAAGAAAATATAGTTGAAGAATGGAGGTAGTGTAGTTAAAACCAGAAGAACTAATGAGTATTCTTGAGAATTATTTTCAAGTAATTTCTGCCAATGGTTCTCTTTGGTCTAGACCCCCAATTAACCCATTCTATTTAGTGAGTCAGGTCAATTCACTGTCTAATTAAATAGAGATAATACATTCATCTTTAGAAACCTACATTATGCAAAACAATTATTTTTTTTAAAAATATATAAATAGTTTAATATATAATATTCAGTTTCTTTTAGATTTCACTGATAGGACAGGGCCAGTCCTACTTTCTGAAGGGGATGCGATATTGGAATAAGAGACATTGAGGAGTTTGGTAGATATAACGGTGGCACATAAAGAAATACGATTGTAAGGTGGACTTGAAAGATGATGTGATCACCACCAGAAACCAAACAGTGCAAATACTAGGAAGCCCACAGAGGGTTCTGGTCTCCAGTGACCTGTTGGATCCCTCACTATGTGCAAGCTGTTGAAACTATAAAATCTGTGGTATGCTGCTCTATGGAATAGACAGGGGCAAGCAGAAGCATCCTCATGTATATCCTTGATTTTGTGTGTCCTTTGCACTACCTTTCTGCTGGTCCGGTAGGCAGCATGACAAAGAGAGAGCAAACTCAAACCGATGTGAGTCAGAAGTTTTACTAATCTTCAAAACCAGATTTTGTCATCTGTATTGGCTCAAATTCCAGTGGAAGGTATGATAAGTATCACACAAAATATATGTTGATAACAAGAAGAAATGCAGTAGCACTAGAAATATAGAGAATGAGGTGAGGTCTTTGCACTATGAGAGAGAAAAAAAGTAGTGACATAAATAAAGGGAGTTGGAATGAGGTGGGAAGCAGAGGTGGTATTTGCTTTAAGAAGATTAAGAAGCAACAAGGGCCTTCTTAGGTGGAACCTAATTCCTACAGTTTTTAAGTCTCTTCTGTCCATCACGGAGCACTTAACTGCCACCAGTGGACTCAGTTCTTCACTGGTGTCCAAGGTCCGGCCTGACTTTAAGCAGTAGTGGGCATCGAAGACACTCTAGACTACATGCCCCACATAAGGTACCTAAATGGCATGTCACCTTTGCTTCTTGCCTCAGCCAAAATTTTATTTCAGTGTGATACATTGGACTTCCACTTGGTTCTTTTTTGCGTGAATCTATGTGCTGGTGATGAGATCAGACATATCCTGGGTCCTTCTCGTCACTAGAGCCCTGTGGTCCTCTTCCTGTCAGTTGTTTGTGTAAATTATAAAATATAACCTAATCTTAGATTTACACTTCTGGCTTCATGTGATATATGTCTCCTGATGGAAACTTGAAGT
The DNA here is from genome assembly GCF_023065955.2 of Ursus arctos. Taxonomy (NCBI): domain Eukaryota; kingdom Metazoa; phylum Chordata; class Mammalia; order Carnivora; family Ursidae; genus Ursus; species Ursus arctos. The sequence continues at coordinate 27,008,795 of NW_026622763.1, read as the reverse complement.
CCTACTCTTAGGGCACAAGAGGTTAAGTCTTTGGATCATAGAACCAGAGAGACCTGGAGTTAAATAAATCTTGGGTCTGTAAATTACTAGTGGTCTGACCTTAGACAAGACCTTGGACAAATAACATAAATTTTCTAAGTCTTAGTCTCCTTATTTTTAAAAACAGGGCAAGTGATGGGTGCCTTATCACACTGTTTAAGTTATATTGACTTTATAGAAAGCCTTTAGCATAATTCCGGTATATAGCTAGTGGTTCAACAAATCATAGTTGTTTTTCTCACTAATTTTTTGGATTTCTAAATGGTACCTACACTGTGTCTGTCTTCAAATGTTTGATCCATGACATGGTAAGTTTAATTTGTTTATTCATTCATTTATTCATTCATTCATTTGATCTACTATATTTCAGACACTGTTCTAGGCATTAGTTCTAAGTCTAGTTTCTCTCACTGGGCTCCATCCTGGTATAGGTAACATATTTATGTCCAACTATGCTCTAAGATAGGAGACATGGGAGAAGCAGTGTAGTTTGGTGGCTAAATAAGTTGGCTTTGGCCCACATTGCCTAGGTTTGAATGCCAGTTCCTTTACCGAGGAAACAAGACCAACTTTTCTATACTTCAATTTTTTTATTCAGTAAAATAGCGATAACAATATCACCTACCTCCTAGGATTGTCATAAAGCTTAAATTGACAATTTGCTTAGATTAGTACTTGGCACATAATAAATGCTCAATAAATGTTAGTTATAATTAAAATTTTAAGGTCTAAACTCAAGGACCTGAGGCATGATAGAAATGTAAATTTTCAACTCAGCAACTGATTCCAATATCCAAAAATAACTAAAGTTCTGACATTTCATAGAGGAGAGATGACTATATGGGAAATTATATTTTATTCCTGTATGAATTTAATGATTCCCTGGTCCCTCTTCTTTAGGAAGTGCTACTGGGAACCAAGTTTTGTGTTATGAACTTGAATGATTCTATGGCCCTCTGTGGCCTGTAGCCTTGACTTTAAGGAATTGTCTATGTATTCAACTTCAAATAGAAAGTTGGAACTGTTCATCAAAGAATTGGAATAAGGGTGACTTGAACCACAAGTACATCAGAACTCTGGGCTTCTCTAAGACAGAAATAACTGACAGATCAACAGTAGAAAGAGGAACAGGGTGACTTATTCAGAGTTAGATGGCCATGTAGGCTGCACAAAAAGGAAGAGTCAGAATACAGACTTGTCAAACAGCAGATTGCGCCTGCAAACAAAGGACATAGTTTAAGGGCATGGGGTTTTAGAAAGGAATGCTGGTCTCTCATTTGTCTTTTCAGCTGGATCTGCATACATGGGTAATATCACCACAATCAACGATGTCATCTTTGAATAGGGAGAAATAGAGACTCACACAAAGTTTGCACCAGGGAGATCCTACACACAGATGAACAATTCATTAGTCATTCAGAACGCAAAGCTGTCGCCAAATTTTGCTCTGTATGCTAAACACAATACAATGATTGAAAATAAAAAGAAAATAGAATCAAGGCAGTGAGGAAACCTTTTACGAGGCAATGGGAATGTCACATCAACATATTGTCAAGATTCAGATGAATATCTCCACAGTATTTTCTATCCTATGAGATTTGAAAGTTAGTCTGCGTATAGGTTTAACAACAGTGTTAACTATTCTCCATTCCAATATTACTCAAACTACAAAACACACCTCAAACTCTTTTTGCTTCTCTTCAATGCTTCATTCTTACCTGAAATTTTATCATGCTTTATTCCAAATTATGATAAATTGTATTTTCTTGAAAATTAAATCAACATGCCTCTGTTGTGCATGTATTTTCAAAGTTGTTATCATCAATAATCATATTTTCATAATAAAATACATAGTCCTTAAGTGGGGAGTCTCTTTTTTTTTTTGCACCCTCATACCCCTCCTCATCTCCTCCTACTTCTCTATTCATAGCTGACATTGACTACACATTTGTTGTTTCATTAATTTGTGTAAGAACAATACAGGATTTCAAGTATTTATCATCTAAGCAATGTGATATCCTATTTAACAGGTGTTGTAGGCAAAATAAAGGACCACCAAAATGCTTATCTTTTAATCCCAAAACCCTATGCGAATGTTATCTTCATAACAAAAAAGACTTTGCAGACGTGATCAAATTAAGGACCTTGAGATGATGAGATTATCCTGAATTATCTGGGTGGGGCCTACCTAATCACAGGGTTCCTTAAAATCAGAGATTTCCTTGTTGTTGTCAGAGGGAGACGGTGAGTATGGAGGAATATTCTGAGAGATACAGATACCCCTGAGTTTTGCTTGTTCTGAAAATGGAGGAAGGGGGCCATGAGTCTGGGAATGTAGGAGTTTCTTAGAAGCTGGAAAAAGCCAGAAAATGAATTCTTCCATAGAGTCTTTAGAAAGGAACACAGACCTTTCAAAACCTTGATGTTAACCCACTGAGACCCTTGTCAGACTTCTAAGCAAGCTACAGATCTGTAAGATAATAAGTGATAAAGTGTGTGGTAATTTTTTGTAGCAGCAATAGAAAATGAATACAATGTGGGATGAGATAAAATTAAGATACATCCCTATGCTATTTACTGGTCATCACAAACTCTCCTTGTTGTTACTATTTCTAGATAAGAGGTCAGGGATTAGGTTTCTCTCAAGGAAACATATATGGTAGGTTTCTATCATGTTGTATCTATGACAATTTAGTGCTTACTTTTGTAGTTAGCATTCTTGTACTAAAATAAAAATAACTCCAGTGGAGACATACCACATGTACAATTCATTGACATTCATGCAGATATATCTCTAAATGAGTGATTTCCTGATATCGTCCCCTAATAATTCATAAGCTATGCATTTTAAGATTGGTTGTTGTTCTCATAATTTTTTGTAAAGTTCTCCCTTTTTTCACATACCAGTCCTTGGCACTGTAAAACCACTAATCAAGCTTTAACTTCTCAGGGTAAAGATCTCTCTTTTGGTTCCCCACACACTGCCCAGAAATATGGAATTTTGAAATCTGGTTGAAAGTAATATCAGCAAAATCATCTTTTTCATAAATGCAATTGATAGTCCCTTTGGCTCTCCTAGAATTCCTGAAGAATGAATTACCAGCTGGAAAGGCATTCAAGAATTATACTGAATGTGGAAGAAGGAGGGAGAAAGTACTAGGTGTAATTTTTAAAAAACAGAATCAAGGACAGGTTAAGTAACAGGTTTTACACAGAAGAAAGTTTGAATGTAGTAGTTAGCAAGGAAGCACTAAGGACCCCATCATTTCAGGCTGTGAAGTTTGTAATTATTCTTGGCACCCAGCAGCAAAAAATTTGGTTTGACTTAGATCTGTGGTATTTTGGAATCATAGACACAGACCATGTTGGTCTCTGCTGGCTATTTCTAATGCCAATCCATAAGAAGAATACCCATTTACTCCTTCAATTTCTCTTGGCAACTGTTCTAAGATGAAGATAGCACCAATTAAACAGAGGACCAGAGAAATGGGTTGAAGCTTGTTGCTAAGAGAATGAAATTTCCATAATATGACCACAAAAGATCTCTAGAATTATTGAAAGCTGGTATAAATGACAAGAAACAAATAAGCCAGAAGTGTTCTCAACTTTCAAAAGGGATTTATTACCAAATAATTCTGACCAGGACAGACAACTACTTCAGATCTCCCAGGGTCCCTAGGGGTGAAGATGCTGCTAAAGGATATCCTTCACCATATCTTTCTCTGTTGTCAACCATGGAAGACAATGGGTAAGTGAGATTTTCCCAGAAAGTAAAATCAGGAGCTGCCAGACTGTTTGACTCAGAAAGTCACTCCACAGCCAGGACATGGAATGCATACTCTTCTTCCTCAGGAGAATATCACGTATTCTATGGAGCAGGAACTACCATATGCTCTCCATTGTTCATTTTTACAAATAGAAATGTTAGTTCTAGTTAGCCCTTCTTTTCATACTCTTGAACAGTAAGTGCTTTGGTTGTGGATAGTGGTCTGTTAATTAGAGAAGTTACATTATACCTGAAAAAAAAGTTGAGCACAAAGCTCAGATTCCTGGAACCAGCTATGATTGGTTGCTGTATGAAGCTCTGGAAAGGAATAAATGGTTTCAAACAGGTATGAAAACTTCAAAGGTAACAGAAGGGTGGCATGTGAGTGTTGTGTCAATGAGTTGGACTGGAGACATGTATTGACTGCCTGTTTGAGTTGATCTTTCTCTCCTTCTAAACAGAACTGTATTATACAGGGATCTATTATATGACTCATCATTAGCAGATCTCAGTCCTTGATCTGGTATTCAACCTTGCTTAATCCAATGCAATGTACTTGTCCTGGTTATATTAAGAAATAGATATGTGATATAATTGAAATAAATTAGGTGAAAGGAAACTGTTGCTCAGATTTCTGGCAAATGTACTCCTCTACTTCTCACCAGAGATAACAGAGGAAGGCATGGTTTGTGTTGCTACTGGTGGTCATCCTGCACAATGAGGGCAATTAGCATGAGGATGAAGCCAGCCCTGTGCATGGCAGAACAGCTTTTGAACGGGCCTGAGTCTGTGATTCCATCTTTGAATCCCTGTATTAACAAATCCTTTACTTTGGCTCATCTCAAGTCACACTTTCTAGTGACATGAGCCAGTAGATTTCCTCATTGCTTTGAGCTGATTTTCCGTCTATTGCAGCCAGATATAATCCAACTAACATAGTATGCGATAGTTATAGGATATTTAAGTTACTCTAATTTATAGTAGAGAATAATTAGAGAGTACAGACTTCTGAGCCAAATATACCTGAAATTCCACCCTGCTTTGCCCATTCCTCCAATTCTTGTCTTCTCTGAACTCCGGTCTTTATAGTGGTACCAATTAACCTACTTTATAAGATAGTTGTAGAGAGTAAATGAGATAACGCACATAAAATTCCTGTCATGAAGTAGATGTTTAATAATTATATCCATTGTTTTAGTGGCCAGAGGGGGGAGGGAATTGTTTAAGATCCCTTGGTGAGGGACGCCTGGGTGGCTCAGTCAGTTAAGCATCTGCCTTCAGCTCAGGTCATGATCCTGGAGTCCTGGGATTGAGTCCTGAATCCAGCTCCCTGCTCTATGGGGAGTCTGCTTCTGTCCCTCTCTCTCCTTCTGCCCCTCTCCACTGCTCATCCTCTCTCTCTCTCAAAATAAATAAATAAATAAATAAATAAATAAATAAATAAATAAATAAAATTAAAAAAAGAAGAAGAAGAAAATCCTTTAAAAAAAAAGATCCCTTGGTGAGAATTTCTGCATAGGAAGACGGCTCAAGAGGAAAAGGACACTCTAAAAAAGGGAATTCTGAGAAGACAATTGTAAGCGATTTTGATGAGAAAGGAAAGGAGCAGTTAGCTAAAGGAACTGATGTGACTGCCCAGGGATATGTTCCACAAACTCAGATATTCTCCCAAAAAATGCATATTGAAAGAGAGAAGAAAAGTCTTACAAACAAGAATGGCTATGTAAAAGAGAAGCACCACACTAACAGAACGGACTCAGAAGAGTGGAGGCACTGAAAGAAAATCAACTTAAAAAAAGACTCATAATTATGTTCAGTGCCACAATAAGAAGAAATCAATGCGACACACGTACAAACTCAATGATGTTGGAGATGGCAAAGAGGGAATAAGATTGCTAAAAAAACTGAACTGAGCAGCAAGCAATATAATATGCACAATATAGATGGGATGACCAAGAAACAAAATAATAGTCTACGCATGTTTAAGGTAAATGTTAGTTCTAGGAAATTTTAAATTATACTTTTAAACATTATAGGCCATGTTGACTTGATTGCTACCTTGTTATGAAAAATATAATAAAATAAAATATCAGATATATTAGATTCCTATCAACCTGAATTTGTGATAAATTTCAGAGAGAAGTCTTGGCAGTACAAAAGGATAACTGTTCTTTATCCTGAGATATGTATTAGCAACACACTAGTCTCCAAATAAGCATGGTACTCAGAGTTTAGTTCAGGGCACAGAAACCACTGTTAACAAACTTTGATCAACTTTAAATTCTAAAAACGTTTATTAGTGATTATGTTCATGGTTAATACTCACCCCTGACACACACACACACACACACACACGCACACCAGAAATATGTCCTAAGTTATCCTTGTCCATCAGAAATAAAAATCCAGGGGTGGCTTTAGTTATCAAGGTTAAACTCAGGTGTGACCCAGTTAAATTTCCTAGAGAGGAGAAGGACTATGACTCCATAGGCCAGGGAAGAACACTGCTTTCCCACCAAGGAGGTCTTTGGAAATAATTCACCTTCAGGTGAACTGCTTTTAGAAAGTACTTTTCAGTTACCTGCCCCCAGAGTGAAGTTCAAAAGAAAAGGGAGTAGAGTGTTCTCCATCAAGATCTCTCTTTTCTACCACTAGAGAGTAGCTTGATTCCGAACATTATCACCTTCAGGAATAGGAAACAGTCATTTCTTTACCCAGACAGGCTTTTAATTCTTGGAACAAGAGGCCTAGAAAGCTATTCTCACAGAAGGCTTTTCTTGCTTTTAAAAACACAATCAAATTGGTTCCAGTGGAGTGGAATATAAGGAAGTGCACCTTTTCTACTTCTACACAAGTAATTGGACTAGCCTAATTAGATTGCCCAAGTGTTCAGATACCATGGTGATGGGCACTTTATAAATACTGTATGTAGCTAAACTGGGAGCATCCCTCGTGACAATAATAGCCATACAGTTAGCTCTGATAGGTTAGCCAGATAAAAGCCAAATGCTTTTGCTATATTCCATAATATTTATTGATAGTTATTTATGTTGACACTTTCAGCCATTTGTGGTGTCTTTTTACCCTAGACCTGTGGGTATTGTGGTCAAAGATGACTTGTGCAGGCAAAGACATCATCTTGTATGCAAGGTAAGCATCATTGTGGATTCCAACACAATAACTAAGAAAACTGTTATAACTTATAAACAACTGCCATCCAGAAATCAAGCTGCACTTAATCAGTTCAGAATTAGAACATGCTTAAACCAGACCTGCAGCGAGTGAAAAACCACATATTGCAAGAAGTTAATGGTCTTTGGTCCAAGAAGAAAACCAAATGATATTCTCCAGTTGTTAAAATAAGTCCAGAAAATAGCCATACTGAATGCTGAGTGGCTTTGCTTTTCTTCTCAAACTTTTTCCTGCTTTACCTCAATGAGAATGACTACAGGGAAAGACAATGAAACTGCTGACTTACATGAGCAAGAAGAAACGGATTCATATTTTCAGTCTATGTACTTACTGCTTCCAAGCTGGATGGTAAGTTACGATTTCTTTTAAAGGTTTGGAAAGTATTCCATACCACTAGGCAGTGACATAACATGGTTGGGCAATGATATATAAAAGCTAAAACCCTTGCTCCTAAAATCAACTCTTTACTAAGCCGAAGAAAGGGAAATTAACACTTTACAATGCCAGGGCTCATGACAGAAAGTACACAGCTGATGTTTTCAAAGCTTACAATAACCTTTACAATAACCCTATCATCTGGGCAACATGCCCATTTTAAAGATGAGAACATTGACATGCTGGGCGTTAGTTGCTTGCCACACGATGTCTCACAGTATGTGGCAAGGCCTGCATTTGAACCCACGTTGGCCTGATTACAAGGCCCATCCTCTTCCCATAACATCATATTTTATTTTTTCCTTAAAATGCTGCCCTGGGGAATTATGTTGCTACCTTAACCATGAGTTGTTCAGAATTCTTATTCCAAATTTCGATTGTGCTTTTGTCCTTACAGTTAATTAATGAATTAATGAGAGCATCATTGGATAATATCAAAATATAGATGGAGATAACATAGTAAGATGGGAAGAAACCAGATTTAGAATAAAAACACCTGAGTTCAAATTTTGAGGTTGACAGTTTTAACTTGTGACATTAGAAATGTCATTTAATTTCTCCAAGTTTTAATTTATTTATCCAAAAAACAAGTGTGCTTATAATACTCATTCCCAGAGTGGGAAACAGAGAGAGAGAGAGAGAGAGAAATTTTAAAATGCTTTTGGGAAGTAGGTGATATATTTTAGAATAATTTTGATTGTAAAGACATCACATCAAAATATTTTATACTTAACGAGTGTTTCACTTATTGGGAAATTGTTATAGGAATCCATTGTACCTACTTAGGCTGAATCAGTGCTATAAAGATAATGAAATCTGTATGCTTTTCTCACCTCTTTTTAAAGCAAGCTATGGGAACCTCATTGAAAATTATTTCAAGGAAAAAGAAAGTGCTGATTTATATAGGTAACAACTGGGTACCTGTCTTTTTGACATGTGTAAAGGTTTCTCTTACTCCATTATTTTTACATTTACTTAATGGCACATATCTAACAAATTATCCAAATTACTGAGAATCTGTTCTGCTTCCATTTTCCTCTCATTTTCTACATCTAATTTCCTCTCATTCTCTCCTGTAAGTATTCAAACAAATTTTATAAGTTCTACTCCCCAAATATTCCTTAAATAACCAATGGCTCCTTAACTACATCCCCAACCCCAGTCTTCCTTTGTCTACTACCTTCCAAGCCCTAAATATAATGTCACACTGCAAATCTCAATACATATGCACTTGTATAAAATCTTCAGTGCATTTGGCGTTCCCTAAGGATAAAAGCCAGATTAGATTCCATAGTACATCATAGAAAAACTTTCTAAACATGATAAGTAACTATTTTAATTCATTCATAACACGTTCGAAAGTAACTTGGGAGCACCTCTATGTGCCAGGTACTATGCTCTGTTCTAGTGCTATGGAAGGAAATAAAACAGATGTTAAATAACTACTTTCCCCAAACTATATACAGAAAATTAATATAAGTATTATAAGTGAGGGAAAGGATTAGGGTTAGGGGATGTTAATCCAGTCTGGGGGACAATTATTACTACCTGAGGATGTCTTATTTCTTACATCTTTTATTTCACATTTCTCAAAGTCTAATCAGTTTCCTAAATATCTGTATTCTCTTTGAAGCATTCTTCCTTTGTCCTTCAGAATGATCTTGAAAAAAATCATGGAAGACACTAATTACTAAAATCTGGAATGAGAGAGGTGACATCACTATAGATTCTACAGACACTTAAAGAACAATAAGAAAACACTGGAAAAATTTATTCCCATATACTTAATGAATTAGACAAGATAGAGAAATTCCTTAAAAGACATAATCTACCAGCACTCACTGAAGAAAAATAAATAATCGGAATAGTTCTGTATCTAGCAAAGGAGTTGGAGTTGAATTTTTAGTCAAAACTTTCTCACAAAATTGAAGATAAATAACATGTCTCAATCCATTCTATTAGGGCCAGCATTATCTTGATAGTGAAACACAAAACCATACAAATATATCGAAAGGGGAAAAAAGGAATGATATCCTTCATGAACATAGATGCAAACATTTAAACATAAGTTTAGGATATAAAAGACAATAATATATGAAAAGATAATTGACCATGAACAAGTGAGATTTGGTCCAGGAATGAAGGTTTGTTTAGCTTTAGAAAAATCTATCAATGTAATTGATTATATTAACAAACTAAAAAAGAAAAACTATATGATCATCTCAATAGGTTCAGAAAAACTTTTGGTAAAATTCAACATCTGCACTAACAAAAACTTTCAGGAACTATAGATAGAAGAGAAGGAAAAACCTATAGCTGGGATCACACTTAATGGTGAAAGAGTAAATGATTTCTATCTAAAGAAAGCAAAGAGACAAAGATGTCCGCACTCATTATTTCTATTTAACATTATACTGGAGGTTTGAGTCAGTGCTATGAAGCTAGAAAAAGAAATAAAATGCATCCAGTAAGAAATAGAAAAGCAATACACTTTTAGTTCAAAGATGACATAATCATGTATGTAGAAAATTCAATGATGTGCCAAAAACCCATCATAACCAATAATTTAGTACTACAATGTTCCAGAATATACAAACAAAATACTGTATCAATTGTATTGCTATATAGAAGCAATGAACAATCAGAAATTGAAATAAGAAATACTATTTATAATAGCAATGAAAGTATTAAATACTCAAGGATAAATCTGACAAAAGACGTATAAAATACATATAATGAAAATTGTAAAACATTCCTGAGAGAAATTAAAGAAGATTCAATTAGATGATGAGATATAATTTGTTCATTTGTTAGAAGACTCCGATTTGTTAAAAAGTCACTTCTCAAATTGATTTATAGGTCGAATTCAAAGTCAATCAAAATCTCAGCAAGACTTTTTTTTTTTAAGATTTTTATTTATTTGAGAGAGAGAGACAGCGAGAGAGGGAACACAAGCAGGGGGAGTGGCAGAGGGAGAAGCAGGCCTCCCGCTGAGCAGGGAACCCGATGCGGGGCTCCATCCCATAACCCCAGGATCATGACCTGAGCCGAAGGCAGATGCTTAACGACTGAGCCACTCAGGCGCCCCCCCCCTTTTTTGAGACGGTGTCTGAATTGACAAGATGATTCTAAAAAATCATGTGGAAATGCAAAGCACCTATAACAGGAAACTATGATCTGTAGTACACTTCCAACCTATTGCCTGCTTTGGAAATAAAGTTTTATTGAAACACAGCCATTTCCATTTGTTTAAATATTGCCTATGACCAATTTTTCATTGCAATGGCAGAGTTGAACACTTACAAAAGACACTCTATGGCCTGCAAACCTTACACTGTTATTCTCTTTTCCTCTCGAAAAGAAAATATGTGCTGTCCCCTAAATTAGAATGGTAAAAACAAGTTTGAAAAGAACAAATTTAGAACACTAACATTACCTGATCTTAAGACTTATTTTAAATTTACAGTAATAAAGAAAGTGTGGTCCTGGCATTGAGTTAGATAAGTAGACCAATGAATTAAAGTGAATAGTCCCAAAATAATTCTACCGTTACATGAACAACAGACTATTGACAAAGGTAAAAAGGCAACTGAGTGGAAAAGGATAGTTTTCAACAAAGATTGCTGGAAAAATTGGATATCTACATGTAAATAGGAGTGGACTTAGATTCATAGCCCTCAACTTTACACAAAAATGAATTCAAAATGGATCATCGATCTAATGCAAAATCTAAAACCATAACACTTCTGAAAGATAACAGGAGAAAATCTTTATGACATGAGGTAAGGCAAAGAGTTCTTAGATATGACACCAAAAACAACCATAAATGAAAAAAAATTATAGATTGAATTTCATCAAAATTAAGAACTTCTTTATTTTTTTTTTTGACATTCATTGCTAGAAGAATGAACCGAGAAGAGACAAACTAGGAGAAAATATTTCCAAAGCGTATCTGAGAGGAGGCTCATATCCAGACTATATAAATAAACCTTGAAACTCTTATCATAAAACAAACAACCCAATAAAAAATGAGAAAAAATTTGAACATACACTTCACCAAAGAAGACGTAAGGACGGCCAATAAGCACATAAAAAGATGCCCAGCATTATTGGCGTGCAATAAAGGGAAATGAAAATAAAAATCACAAAGAGATACTTCTACAAACCTATTAGGGTGGCCAAAATTAAAAAGACTGGCCTCCTCAAGTGTTCATAGGATATAGAAAAATTGCAACTCTCACATACTGCTGATGAGAATGAAAAATGAAAAATAGCTATTCTGAAATAGAGTTTGGCAGTTAATCATAAAGTTAGAAGACTATACTTTGAGGGGTGTGTAGTTGTCTCCGTCAGTAGAGCATGCAACTCTTGAGCTCAGGGTTATGGGTTTGAGCCCCATGTTGGTATAGAGATTACTTAAAAACGAAACCTTAAAAAAAAAAAAGATATACATCCACGATCTGAACTAGTCATTCCAGTCCTAGATACTTTCACAAGAGAAATGAAAGCATATGTCCATACAAAGGCTTATACACAGATGTTCGTAGCAGCTTCATTTGTAATTAAAAAAAAAAAAAAACAAAAAACAGGACAATCCAAATGTCCACCAAGAGTAAATTATTAAGTGAATTGTGATATAGCCACACAGTAGAATACTACCCAGCAATAAGAAGGAATACACCCTCAATATACACAACTTTGATAAATTGTCAAGTAATTGCTTGCATGAAATGAACCAGACTCCCAAAATTACCTACTGTATAATTCTACTTATATAGTGCTCCAGAAAATGCAAATTAATCTATAATGATGGAAAGCAAATCATTTGTTATGGGGGAGGGGCGCCATGGGTGGAGGGAGGGAATTCTAAAAGGGCATGGGGAAAATTTTGGGGGTGAAAGATGAGCTCATGATTTTGATTATGGTGATGATTTCACACTGTGTACATAGGCCGAATTGTGTCAAACTTATCAAATTGTATGCTAAATTTGTACAACAAATTATACCTTAATACGGCTGGAAAAAATCCTTACGAATTGCTCGAATACTGAGCACTTTTACTTTTGACTATTATAGCTTTAATCAAAAACATACAACAACAGCAACTAAACTTAAATGGACCCTGGTCTTCCTCTGGGTAAAACCAGGAAACATATATTACAGTGAATCCAGTGCATTTGACTTTTTCTGTTGGTCACAAGACATAAGTAGTCGATGGTTTTGTGTACTAAAAATCTACTTAGAGCATTGAGACATAGGGTTTTCCTCCAAGAGTCCTCTAGGCCACCATGGAAAAGTATCTCTAGTCTAGCAAAAATGGACAACATATGGGAATGTGCTGATTTGGGGGAAAATGAGCCATGAGATGGGTGCCATGTAAACACACTCTGGAGTTAATTTTGAAGATAATATTTTTAAGGGTTTTGGTAATAAAATAATAACTAATTAGAATTCAAAACTTACATTATAGAGAGGTACACTAACTGCTAGCATTTATGTACGACAAATTAAGGCAAGAATTTAATTTTGTCACCAGTACTGTAGAAATCCTCATCAACACCAAATGAATTATATCGGCAATCAGGATTTGCTACATAAAAAAGGTCTTCCTTGAAACAAGGCAAAGGTGCTTTCCTGTTTCCTTCATTTGACTACGCTCTTGAGCTAGACAACGCTTATCAAGTGGAATATGTAAGACTATGGGAAAGTCAGACAAAAACCTTGACTTAATTCCCCAAGGAACTCTAAATATCCAAGGAAGGTACTGTAAGCAATAGCACCACAAAACCATAGAACGTTAGAGCAGGAAGAGGTGGTTAGAGATTACTTTGTTCAATAACCTCCAATATGAAATCTGAGAGGACAAATGACTTGTTTGATGTGCTGAAGCTAATTTGAGCCTAAACGAGGAGAACTTGAATCACTTATGAACCTGCTCTGTTCTTGGTAAACCACACTTGCCCTCTGTTATCCATGCTAACATCCAATGCAGGTAACAAAAGGGACCCGCAGAAATGTTATCATATTATTTTGAAAAAAAAAGAAAGTCTGTGTAGAAACATCCTTGATTCCCCAGTCCATCAGGACCCATAGTTAGGGAACATTTTCAGAGTTGCTCCAGATATAAATTAGTTTCTGATCTTTTTTTTCCTCTGCAAGGTACTAATTGAATATTTAGGTTACTGAATGAATTTAAAAGAAGAGGGAAAAAGCCCAAACAATATGAAACTGGGAGTTAAGCAGTAATTTAAACCTTGGAAAATATTGATTATTCTTAGTAAAAAAAAATTGTTTTGATCAAAGTAATTATTCTTGATTTATTCTGGCAGTCCCCGAAGTATGATGTGCTTTATAGGAGTGGGCATTTCACTCCTCCGATTCATGGTAGTTTTCCAGTTCCTTCTATCTGTAAAATGGGTATAACCCTGAGTTCTAGTGTCCCAAAGTGACCAATTCTTAGACTGCCCAATTTGGTATTTCAACAGTATTGGTATGCATGCAGGATTTTGTCATTTTCATTTCCTTATATTAAAGGGCACGTGTTTATTTGATACCTTCCTTATTCAATGACTGTGGAAAACAGACTACATCTGCCAGAGAGCAAACATTGTTTCTTCTCTCCAGATGTCTGCTTTTTCTCCCAGAAGTTGGAGAGCATTGGACAAGCAATAACAGATGATGAACACATGCATAACTACAAATGGGCAAGCTGATTGTTTTCAAAATTGGTATAAACATTTGCTCTTGGGTTGAGATTTAGCCCATAGCAAATCTTTACATTTGCGTTATAAACTCTCAACTAAAAAAAAAATGTTTATAATGGAAGTGCTGACAATGTGAAAATTCAGTCATGGTCAGGAAAGCAGTTTTGTTTAAAAATGCCATTTTGCACTTCCGTATTTACTTCCTAACCAGTGACAGAGATGTCAATTTCTTCAAAGTTTTCTTTTCCAGTCCAAAGGAGAATTTGACAACTGTTTTGAAATGAACAAGATATCTAAATTTTAGCTGCTTGCTTCTTCAACAAATACCAGTTAGACTACAGAACCACATTACTGGTTACACTGATGATGATGATGAATGAATGAATGAATGAATGAATGAATGAATGAATGAATGAAAGAAACAGAAGAGAATTAAGCTTGTTGCTCAAGATTGATTTTGCTTTTATACAATATTCGAAAAAGAAATGACAGCATTTTTAGGAAACACTTTGCACTTTCTTTCCTTGACTGCACCAAAACACAGTGAGTATGCTGACTAGAGGTTATAAAGTAATGTCAGAGAAATTCCTTGACTTGCTTATAGGTCACTTGGTGTGGGACTGACTGTGTGGTTTTCACTGTGGGTTGGTATTACAGTGACCCAGTGAGCTGGGTCAGTGTTCCTCCTATGTCTCCTTATGGTCATACAGCCATGGCCCTATCTTACATAAATGAATTACAAAGACTGCCCTGCTATTCACTCTTGTAATGGTAAAAAGGAATAAAAATAAAAATCAGAAATAAAGATAAAGGAAGGTGCTAACAACACATCTTTACAAGCAAGGGTTTTTCTTTGGACAA